>NC_139992.1:21714829-21811929 GCF_964263955.1 Coregonus lavaretus
AAGTATCAAAAGTAAATGTATAAATCATTCAAATTCCTTATATTAAGCAAACCAGACGGAACCATTTTTCTTTTTTTAAATTGTATTACGGATAGGCAGGGGCACACTCCCAACAGCAACACTCAGACATAATTAACAAACGAAGCATGTGTGTTTAGTTTGTCCGCCAGATCAGAGGCAGTAGGGATGACCAGGGATGTTCTCTTGAGAAGTGCGTGAATTGAACCATTTTCCAGTCCTGCTAAGCATTAAAAAAATTGTAACGAATACTTTTGGGTGTCAGGCAAAATGTATGGAGTAAAAAGTACATGATTTTCTTTAGGAATGTAGTGAAGTAAAAGTTGTCAGAAATATAAATAGTAAAGTACAGATACCCTAAAAAAAACTACTTAAGTAGAACTTTAAATTATATTCACTGAAGTATTTTACACCGCTGTTGTTGACTGATGGATTGTTGTATTGATATTGTTCTGTATATTCAGGGTGGTACTCTGATAGCGGTTGGCCTTGGTGTTGCTGCTGCAGGCTTTGCAGGTAAGAAATAGCAAACATATAATATGCACACTCACACACCTTGCTACAGTTTGTACGCCAGATAATGTGATATAACCAAAGATTTTTGGTGTTCATTACAAGTTTGCCCATACAAACCGCTGCCATAAATTATTTAACTTACCTTGTATTGGCGATACTCACTTCGTTCTCGATTCTGGAAAACAGTTTTCTTATAAATGTGACAGATTGGGTCTTATGTAGCAAAATTTGAAATAGTGTTTTTTTACATTGGATAAAAGAGCTAGAAAATGGTATATCATACACTACAGTTGAGGAACAATGGGAAAGTAATTCTGCTTTGAAAGTTAAACTTGTAACCACACTTTTGAGAAAATGGCCTTTGAATGTTTTGGTACACCTACTGGTAAGCTTTTCTTTGTCTACACACATTCATCAACGTTCACACCCTCTTAAGCCTTAGCTCCACCCATCTCTTTAAGGATTCACATGTGCTAAACAGAGTGAGTAAGGTAGTGTACTAAACGACCAAAGATTTCAAGTCTAAAGGCTGGTTTATACTACGTCTAGCGACATGTCTGCAGACAGTTGTCGCAGTGACATCATGAACATTCTATTGTCATCCGACATCAAACTTGTCGTTGTCGTTATGAAAAAGACAGGCTGCATGACATCAGCAGCCTGGTGGTCCAAAATAGCATAACTACTGTATTTTAACACTAATAAACCCATCTGTTTAAAAATGAATTTAGCATATGTCAATCTAGCAAACCAGGCAACTAATGGCAACTTTGTAAAACAAAAAAAATGGTTCATTTCTAGCTTGTTAGCTAACGTTAAGTTAGCTGGTTAGCCAGTTCAAATAATGACCATATCATAGCTGACAACGTCTTAACTTTAGCTTATTTACAAGTTAATGCCAAGCTAATTGCAGAAATAGCTTACGGTTGTGAGTGTGACGAAATAAAAGCAGGGCATTCTACCAGAGAATTTTAGAACTTGGACACTGTCTCGTTGGCCGAACATTACGTTCTCCCGAGTGGTGCAGTGGTCTAAGGCACTGCATCGCAGTGCTGGCTGTGCCACTAGAGATCCTGGTTCGAATCCAGGCTCTGTCGTAGCCGGCCGCGCCCGGGAGACCCATGGGGCGGCGCACAATTGGCCCAGCGTCGTCCAGGGTAGGGGAGGGAATGGCTGGCAGGGATGTAGGGTTGTGGGTTCGATTCCCACGGGGGGCCGGTATGAAAAAAATAATTATAATAATAATGTAAGTCGCTCTGGGTAAGAGCGTCTGCTAAATGACAAAAATTTAATTACATCCTAATTTGACTTTGATGCAGGTCATGTTGTTCTTCACATTACCGTCTCTGGTAAACACACACTATATCAAATAAAATCAATGTTTATTTGTCACATGCACAGGATACAGAAGGTGTAAACGGTACAGTGAAATGGTTACTTGCATAGTGGAGTCTTTTGTTTAGACATGTAGCTAGCAAGCTAAACAATTAACCATAATCCCAACTCATAACATTACTACCATGCATTAATCTGCAGGTAGCTAAAGCTAACCAACTAGGTTCAATGTTAGCTAGCTAACATTAGGCTACAATTAACCATAATCCCAACTCATAACATTACTACCATGCATGAATCTGCAGGTAGCTAAAGCTAACCAACTAGGTTCAATGTTAGCTAGCTAACATTAGGCTATAACTAGCAATGCTTTTTGAGATCAAAATAATATTACTACACAGATCATACACGTGAAGTTAGCTAGCGAGCCAGCCAGCTAACGTTAGCTAGCTAGCTAACAGTACACTTTAACTTGCAATGAAAATGACTTTCTGACAAAATTAGATATGTATAATCTCCGAAAATGTAGCTAGCTAGAATCTCTTACCCGTATACATGGATGAACGCTTCTCCCTCTCTGTTACAGATGCCATGGTTGCGGTTAGTTTGAAGATGTAATCTGGAGACAGGTGTTTTATACAACAGCCTTCTGTGTGTTCTTTTTTCGACTCCCTCCGCATATTTGCAATCAAACGGCAGAATTTTCTTCATCTCCTTAGCTATCATACTCTGCTATCATACTCCGGGCATTCCACTGATTTTAAAACTTGGTCAACTTCTTCCTTGACAACACTTGATCGCCGTTTCAGAAGACTGTCTGGTTCAATGAAAAATGTTTTTACCTAAATCAGGGATTTCCTCATCGTCTGATTCATTTTCAGAGTCAGAGAGAGTCAGCATGGCACGATTGTCCTCCAGAAAGTGGAGAGCATTAGCAACACTTTTGCAGTTTTTCGTGACATCTTTCAAAAAAGCCGCGTTAAAAAGGCTTACCTACACATACTGAGCAGCTCATGTTATAGACAGTAGCATGCTACATGGCAGACCAATCCGAACTCCTCTCTCGGCATGTCCAGCCCATCCATTTTCTCAGCCAATCATGGCTAGCGGGAAGGTTCCTGTCTTTTTCACTGGCTAAACCAACCAGACTCACAATTGAAATGTTTTATTCATATGTACAGATGGCATGCAAGTTTGTTATTAAGGCTCATGAAAGTTAACATGTTCCAGTTTATTTTGATCAAAAATAAATGCTTATGTTCAAATGCCTCTCCTGTGAAGTAGTGACGTGCGACCAACGCCTAGTTCCCTGAAACAAGTCACAAATGTCAGTGTACAGTTGCAGGTGATAAATCCATGTTTTGTACCGCAAGAGGCCGTTCCTCACCATCTTAGCTGCCACACATCTAGCATTTCCCAGCATTTTGCAGGAACTAATCATTTTTATGCAACGCTACACACATGCAAGAAGCATATCTCACTCGACACAACATGGATTTACTATCTTTCTGAGTTTTCTCTGGTGTTTGTAGAACCACCTGCAACTGTACACTGACACGTATAAGATACGTTTTCCAGAATCGAGAACGAAGAGTGTATCGCCAATACCAGGTTAGTTGTCGAATTTATGGCAGCGGTTTGTATGGACAAACCTGTAACGTCCAGTAATAGACACCAAAAATCTTTGGTTATCACATTATCTGGCGTACAATCTGTAGCAATCACACACCCAGGTTATTTGGTTATTCAGGAAGTTAGATGTCTTACAAAACAGTATATTATGATCTTCCAGTCATTCTGTATAGTGATAAAGTGCCGTTATCGGGTTATCTTGCAGAGCGCAGCAGTGAATAGGCACTATGCCATTATCAGCATTGGTACAAGAGTGTCAGTCAGCACAGCCGTATTGTATCATGGTTAATAGTAAGGCAGTGTGTGGTCTGCCAGTTGCCACAGGGTTCGAGTGATGTGAGGTCATTAGTTGTTGTGGCGGCTTTGAGGAACAGCACAGTCTAATTATCCTCTCTATGTACATGGAAAGGCCAGCAGCAGGCCAGCCGTGCACGTGCGTGTGTGCGGTCCCTCCACGGTTGAAGGACTTTCAGCTTTGTAGTTTTAGGAAAACAGAACTTCCTGGAGGTGGAGTAGTGGATTTACTCCGCCCACTCAGAACATGTCAGTCATCAGGTTATAAATAATGCCCTGATTACTCCCTGAGCTTAGCAGCGTGGCTCTCATACGTGACTGAGTGGTTTAGTGTTTTTCTCTTGGAAAGCAGCTCCTCCAGAGATGTTTTCTTCTGTGTGTGTCTGTGTGTGTGTGTGGAGTATATAAACAGAAAATGTTTGGCAGGGTGTAGATGCTGACTGGCTGTATGTGGGTTTGGAGAGTGACCACAGCTTATGACAGTTTACCAACACAAACACTGACCCAGTACACACCGATAACACACACACTCCGATACATATTAGACAGGACAAGAACATAGAACTGTGGTGACCAGTGAAAAGGGGTCTGTGTGTGTAGGACAAATATGTACTGTGTTTATGTTTCAGGTCGTTATGCCTTCCAGTTGTGGAAGCCTCTAGGACAGGTCCTGTCACAGACTGCTAAGAAGATGCCCACCTCAGTAAGTAAGCGACTAACTTGGTTATGTGGTGAACCACACGTCTAGGACGGTACCGCAATCCTAAGAGGAGATGAAAACATATCTAACCATGTAGACCTATATGTTTTTTTGGGCAACTTCTAATGAACTCCTACTAATTGTTTGCATGTCTTGGTACACTGTATTCTAAAACTATGCATGATCAACGATGACACCCACTGGTTTTGCAGAAAACTCTCCCACCACCCTACGGACGCACATTTGCAAATCTGGGGGTTTCATGTATTGCCCCATCAGATAGTCACCAAGCACCAATGTTTGGTTGCATGTTTGTGGTGTAGTATTTATTCCACTGACTGTCTGTAGGGTGGTTAGTGGGTGGACTGAATCATGGTCTTCAGTTTCCCCCTACTGCACCTGAGTTATTGCTCCACAGACCAAAGGCTCCACATCAGGTTCCCAGACAGGGTGATGCACCCACTGCCCTCTCTCACCTCCCCCTGACCCTGGCGTGTTTTGTGTAGCCATGTTCAGTTGGAGGACAGGAAGGGGTCAGAAAGGGCAGATGCATAGCTGCACTTCTTGATGACTCACTTTGTGTGTGTGTGAGAGAGAAACAGTCATTCCTTCTAGTGTGTGTGTATGATTTTAAAGCAGTGCGTGACGTGAGATGGATAAGTGATCAGATCTCACACTGTGTGTGTGTATGTCTGGCAGTTTCTCCCAGTGTGTATTGTGTGACAATGAGGCAGTGCGTGACCGAAGGGAGTTATTGAACCCTATGTACCACAGAATGCACTTCCACCCTTCTTACTCTAAGTATTTACACTGAGTAAAAAAGGATACCTTTCTAGTGGGTGAGTTGAATGATTTCTAGGTGTGTGTGTACTTTCAGTACTAATATCTCTCCTCTCTCTCCAGGCCTTCTCATCCCACTACTATAAAGGAGGGTTTGACCAGAAGATGACTAAAAGAGAAGCTAGCCTCATCCTTGGTATCAGGTAAGACTGGCGAAAGTGTGTGTGTGTCATGCTCGCCTGTTTGTGAAGGTGTGTGCGCACATGTTTCTATTTCAGTCTGCGTTTGATTTCTCTGGGTCTTTGATGGGTTTATATTAGTCATCTCTCTTCCTGGTTTAGTTTAATTTCACACTGTCAATCACATTAGGGAGAGAACAGAACACCTCTGAATAGTTTAGTGGTCAGAAGAACTGGATGTTCTTACTGCAACTTGTGAATATGTGATTTGACCACTAGATGGTGGTGTAATCCTGCTCTAAATATGTGTTGTCTGTGTGTAGCCATATGTAGTACATTCTTCTAACCCCAATCCTGTATCTCTCTCCCCCTGTAGCCCGACCAGCACCAAGTCCAAGGTGAGAGATGCCCACCGGAGGATCATGGTCCTCAACCACCCAGATAAAGGTCAGTTGACAGTTTAATCCATATTTACTGGACATGCGAAAGGATTGATTGGAGACGACTGAATTAATTATACAGTGATAATCTCCTATTACTGGTTCACGTGTGAACAGCATATCACCTGTCTTTATTGAACCCATATACAAGGTGTTTTTCCCCAGCGTCAGGCTTGTGCACTCGGCCCCTCTCTCCTCTATCAAGGTTAATGGCCTCCCTCAGTCTCCCTCTCCTGAGAGGTGTACACACACACACACATACAAAGTCACGCACATACACAGCAGTTAGTTTTACACACTTGTCCACACTGTGTTTTTCCCTCTCCTGAGAGGAACACACACACACAGCGGGTAGTTTTACTCTGTGTGAAATGAGAAATGGCCTGTGGGATTCCTCTCTGACTGGGCGATAAGAGCTGAGGTGACAGAGCGAGGGAGGAGTTAGAGAGAAAGCGGAAGATGGGGACAAATAATAAATAGGGGGATGAAATATGGGGCTATAAGCTCTGTAGGGTCACCTGTAGTCACATCCATCAATACTGTCATCCTTGGATATGGATTTTTGTGTTCTGTTTCAGTAGGAGGTAGCACAGTTTAAATTATAGTTAATTTGCATGTGTTTGGTTACTGGGACATCGATAGAGGAGAGAGGGTAATAACCCACAGATGGTCTGTCAGTCAGCTGGGTCTGGGCAGGAAAGAGTTGACTGATTCCTGGTCAGAGTAATGTGTTGGAATGATTTGGCTAATTACCTCTCATTAGTTCCTGTCTGTGAGCCAATAAGGTTCAGTGAGCAAGATGACGAGATTTCAGGAAGTGATTCGACAGACTGCTCTCTATTTCTGCCTCTCTAGGCCCTCTAGCCCTGTTTTTAGTATCTTTCTTTCCTTGTGAGTGCTGAAGGCCGTACCGGGCCGGCTCTGTGTGTCAGTGACTGATTAGCAGACTAGTTGAGGCCTTCATCAGGCCCTGCTCTCTGTCACTGCAAACACTCCCTAACAGTCTCATGTATTACCCTAAACACACACACACACAGTACTGCTTCTGCTGACACACTACACACCACCTAGAGAGGGCAGTATACACACATGGCTACTAAGGAAGTGTTGTGCACACACACACACACCTGTGCCCTTCAGGCTGTCTTGGTAGTGTCACACAGCATACTACTCCCAGGATGCTGTACTCATTGACCCTGTGAGCTGAGCAGACCACTCTGCCTCAGGACACACACACCTCTATCATGTGTTTTCAGAGCAGTGTGGTGAAGGGTAAGAGACGAGGAGAGGAAGTCACTTTAGACTATTAGGATGCAACCCAACCTCAGTTTGTGCTAGCTCAGCATACACCTATTCCCTGTGCTCTATAGTGATTAGTGTTCCACCGTGTGTTAATGCACAGTGCCGGCAGGCCAAGCAGCTATAGAAGGTGATTGGATGTGACTGAGACGGGTAATGACTGAGCCTACTGTAGTCCTCTACACCTGACCTCTACATAGACTGGTTGTGTCAGTCAGTAGATGTCACTGAGGGGGTTTTGAGAGGGCATTGGGTTGGTGTGACTGAATGTCTGGGAAACAGCTTGCATGTCATGTGTAGACTGCGTTATATTGTTTTCACCTGGAATAGATAGAGGGGTGTGAGGGATGGAGGGGGGGGTGAAACAGACCGGTATTGATGAGAAGCGGATGTGTATTCTCTCTCCAGGTGGATCTCCATACATGGCCGCCAAGATCAATGAGGCTAAGGACATACTGGATAAAGACCAACGCCGCTAATAAAAACTACAGCCCCCATCACCCCTCTGACCTCCTGGACTACAGTATACTACAGATCTATTTATTCTAGCCCTAACACATTACCATCCCCAGAAGCAGTCCTACTGCACCAATGGACTATTCCGAATCCTCGTTCAGGAAAGGTTATCTTTCAAGTTGAAGGTCACCTGTAGTTATAAAAGTCAACATGTCTACTGTACAGTCTGTTGTAAATACACTATACCATAAGATACAAGATAATAATATTCCATAGAATAACTAATTAAAACATATACAGTGGGGGAAAAAAGTATTTAGTCAGCCACCAATTGTGCAAGTTCTCCCACTTAAAAAGATGAGAGGCCTGTAATATTCATCATAGGTACACGTCAACTATGACAGACAAAATGAGAATTTTTTTTCCAGAAAATCACATTGTAGGATTTTTAATGAATTTATTTGCAAATTATGGTGGAAAATAAGTATTTGGTCAATAACAAAAGTTTCTCAATACTTTGTTATATACCCTTTGTTGGCAATGACACAGGTCAAACGTTTTCTGTAAGTCTTCACAAGGTTTTCACACACTGTTGCTGGTATTTTGGCCCATTCCTCCATGCAGATCTCCTCTAGAGCAGTGATGTTTGGGGCTGTCGCTGGGCAACACAGACTTTCAACTCCCTCCAAAGATTTTCTATGGGGTTGAGATCTGGAGAATGGCTAGGCCACTCCAGGACCTTGAAATGCTTCTTACGAAGCCACTCCTTCGTTGCCCGGGCGGTGTGTTTGGGATCATTGTCATGCTGAAAGACCCAGCCACGTTTCATCTTCAATGCCCTTGCTGATGGAAGGAGGTTTTCACTCAAAATCTCACGATACATGGCCCCATTCATTCTTTCCTTTACACGGATCAGTCGTCCTGGTCCCTTTGCAGAAAAACAGCCCCAAAGCATGATGTTTCCACCCCCATGCTTCACAGTAGGTATGATGTTCTTTGGATGCAACTCAGCATTCTTTGTCCTCCAAACACGACGATTTGAGTTTTTACCAAAAAGTTATATTTTGGTTTCATCTGACCATATGACATTCTCCCAATCCTCTTCTGGATCATCCAAATGCACTCTAGCAAACTTCAGACGGGCCTGGACATGTACTGGCTTAAGCAGGGGGACACGTCTGGCACTGCAGGATTTGAGTCCCTGGCGGCGTAGTGTGTTACTGATGGTAGGCTTTGTTACTTTGGTCCCAGCTCTTTGCAGGTAATTCACTAGGTCCCCCCGTGTGGTTCTGGGATTTTTGCTCACCGTTCTTGTGATCATTTTGACCCCACGGGGTGAGATCTTGCGTGGAGCCCCAGATCGAGGGAGATTATCAGTGGTCTTGTATGTCTTCCATTTCCTAATAATTGCTCCCACAGTTGATTTCTTCAAACCAAGCTGCTTACCTATTGCAGATTCAGTCTTCCCAGCCTGGTGCAGGTCTACAATTTTGTTTCTGGTGTCCTTTGACAGCTCTTTGGTCTTGGCCATAGTGGAGTTTGGAGTGTGACTGTTTGAGGATGTGGACAGGTGTCTTTTATACTGATAACAAGTTCAAACAGGTGCCATTAATACAGGTAACGAGTGGAGGACAGAGGAGCCTCTTAAAGAATAAGTTACAGGTCTGTGAGAGCCAGAAATCTTGCTTGTTTGTAGGTGACCAAATACTTATTTTCCACCATAATTTGCAAATAAATTCATTAAAAATCCTACAATGTGATTTTCTGGAAAAAAAAATCTCAATTTGTCTGTCATAGTTGACGTGTACCTATGATGAAAATTACAGGCCTCTCTCATCTTTTTAAGTGGGAGAACTTGCACAATTGGTGGCTGACTAAATACTTTTTTTCCTTTTTTACCTTTTTATTCCTCTGTGTGGTAAAGACATTATGGCCGCTGTGAAATTAACCCTGTATGAATGGACAACAGAGACCAAGCCTAGCTGAGCAGTGTGTGTGAACAACGCAGGTAGTAATTTATCAAAGGTTGCTGAATAAAACATTTTCTGTAATGGTAATCAATGACTCATTATTGTGTTTCTCTGATTAGTCCCTTTCTTCTGCGCTGAGATGCCATTGTAGTAAACTATTAACAGTGCTGCAGGTTCTGATGAGAGAGGGAACATTGGGTAAGAGCTGTTTTTGAATGGTGACATTTCACTTTTTAAATGAGAGCCATTTCACCAGTAGCCTGCAGTAGCCTTTCCCCCTTCTGATAACCAGGTGGCGAATCGCATCTCTGCATGTCTGGCAGACATATCAGTATGGATGACGGATCACCACCTCAAGCTGAACCCTGGCAAGACGGAGCTGCTCTTCCTCCCGGGGAAGGACTGCCCGTTCCATGATCTCGCCATCACGGTTGACAACTCCGTTGTGTCCTCCTCCCAGAGTGCGAAGAGCCTTGGCGTGACCCTGGACAACACCCTGTCGTTCTCCGCTAACATCAAGGCGGTGACCCGCTCCTGCAGGTTAATGCTCTACAACATTCGGAGAGTACGACCCTGCCTTACACAGGAAGCGGCACAGGTCCTAATCCAGGCACTTGTCATCTCCCGTCTGGATTACTGCAACTCGCTGTTGGCTGGCCTCCCTGCCTGTGCCATTAAACCCCTACAACTCATCCAGAACGCCGCAGCCCGTCTGGTGTTCAACCTTCCCAAGTTCTCTCACGTCACCCCCCTCCTCCGCACACTCCACTGGCTTCCAGTTGAAGCTCGCATCCGTTACAAGACCATGGTGCTTGCCTATGGAGCAGTGAGGGGAACGGCACCTCTGTACCTTCGGGCTCTGATCAGTCCGTACACCCAAACGAGGGCATTGCGTTCATCCACCTCTGGCCTGCTGGCTCCCCTTCCTCTGCGGAAGCATAGTTCCCGCTCAGCCCAGTCAAAACTGTTCGCTGCTCTGGCACCCCAATGGTGGAACAAGCTCCCTCACGACGCCAGGACAGCGGAGTCACTCACCACCTTCCGGAGACATTTGAAACCCCACCTCTTTAAGGAATACCTGGGATAGGATAAAGTAATCCTTCTCCCCCCCCAACAATTTTTTTTGTAAAGTGGTAATCCCACTGGCTATAGGGTGAATGCACCAATTTGTGAGTCGCTCTGGATAAGAGCGTCTGCTAAATGACGTAAATGTGCCCTTGAGCAAGGCACTTAACCCTAATTGCTCCTGTAAGTCGCTCTGGATAAGAGCGTCTGCTAAATGACTAAAATGTAAATGTAAATGCAGTAGAAGGTTTTTCCACATGTCGAAGAGGAGGGCTAGACAACCATGTAATCTGCACCGTGTTGCACATGCCTTCATTCCAGCATGATTTAGCTACGCATCATTAAAATACAACTCGTCCTGGGAGAATGCAGTTCCCAAATGATGTTACAGTGAACCATGTCCGTCTCTGTTGGGAAGCTATTGATTATCATGTAGAGTAGGGATGGGCAACTTTGATGGGGGTGGGGGCCACAAAAAAACGGAACTCATATATTTGTATTGGTCCGTGGGCCTACAAAAAGCAAGTTGCCCATCCCTGATGTAGAGGGTAAGTGTCAGGTGTGTGTGTGGTAGTGTATGCACTGTTTGTGTGTTGCTGTAATGAAGGTCAGGGCTCTGTGTGTTTGGCTGATCTCTGCTCTGCTGTCCCTCCTGTGGATGGGTCTATTTCTAGCCGTTCCTCTCCCTGTGAAGAAACCACATGGCCCTCCTGAGCTAGCCTCTCTCTCCCTGTCCCCTCTCTCCCACTGCCCCCCACCCTCTCCCCAGTCCTCTCCATCAGGGTATCTTTCCATTACCACGTGTGAAAAGATTTTGCTTTGCCAGCTTCCTGCTGTCCATAAGGTTTGTTTTGCCAAGCTTCTGCATCTGTGCGGAACTGCCATGCTGGAGAGAGGGGAAATGACTAACCTTTATAACCCACACCTCGTAAAAACTCTTTTTAACAGCTTGTGCACTATAAATATGCAGGGCTCTGGGATACAAAGTATATTACATAAATGAGAGATACAAAGTATTTTGAAAGCTTGTGCTTCTTCGCATGTCTGGTTCCTCAGTTAATTAAGCAATTAAAAACATCCCATCATGCTTAGGGTCATGTATAAAAATGCCCAGTTGCCCATTATTTTGGCTACCATGGCTAGAAGAAGAGATCTTAGGGTGTGTGCGCGTCTCAGTCACCAGATCTCAACCACTCCTGGGAGATTCTGGAGCGGTGCCTGAGACAGCGTTTTCCACCACCATCAACAAAACACCAAATTATGTAATTTCTCGTGGAAGAATGGTGTCGCATCCAGACACTTGTAGAATCTATGCCAAGGCACATTGAAGCTGTTCTGGCGGCTCGTGGTGGCCCAACGCCTTATTAAGACACTGTATGTTGGTGTTTCCTTTATTTAGGCAGTTACAGTTGAAGTCGGACGTTTACATACACTTAGGTTGGAGTCATTAAAACTCGTTTTTCAACCACTTCACAAATTTCTTGATAACAAACTAGAGTTTTGGCAAGTCGGTTAGGACATCTACTTTGTGCATGACACAAGTAATTTTTCCAACAATTGTTTACAGACAGATTATTTCACTTATAATTCACTGTATCACAATTCCAGTGGGTCAGAAATTTACATACCCTAAGTTGACTGTGCCTTTAAACAGCTTGGAGAATTCCAGAAAATGATGTCATGGCTTTAGAAGCTTCTGATAGGCTAATTGACATCATTTGAGTACCTGTGGATGCATTTCAAGGCCTACCTTCAAACCCGGTGCCTCTTTGCTTGACATCATGGGAAAATCAAAAGAAATCAGACAAGACTTCAGAAACTAAATTTGTAGACCTCCACAAGTCTGGTTCATCCTTGGGAGAAATTTCCAAACGCCTGAAGGTACCACGTTCATCTGTACAAACAATAGTACGCAAGTATAAACACCATGGGACCACGCAGCCGTCATACCGCTCAGGAAGGAGACGCATTCTGTCTCCTAGAGATTAATGTACTTTGGTGCGAAAAGTGCAAATCAATCCCAGAACAACAGCAAAGGACCTTGTGAAGATGCTGGAGGAAACCGGTACAAAAGTATCTATATCCACAGTAAAACGAGTCCTATATCGACATAACCTGAAAGGCCGCTCAGCAAGGAAGAAGCCACTGCTCCAAAACCGCCATAAAAAAGCCAGACTACAGTTTGCAACTGCACATGGGGACAAAGATGGTACTTTTTGGAGAAATGTCCTCTGGTCTGATGAATCAAAAATAGAACTGTTTGGCCATAATGACCATCGTTATGTTTGGAGGAAAAAGGGGGTCGCTTGCAAGCCAAAGAACACCATCCCAACCGTGAAGCACGGGGGTGGCAGCATCATGCTGTGGGGGTGCTTTGCTGCAGGAGGGACTGGTGCACTTCACAAAATGGATGGCATCATGAGGAAGGAAAATTCTGTGGATATATTGAAGCAACATCTCAAGACATCAGTCAGGAAGTTAAAGCTTGGACAACAAAGTCAAGGTATTGGAGTGGCCATCACAAAGCCCTGACATCAATCCTATAGAACATTTGTGGGCAGAACTGAAAAAGCGTGTGCGAGCAAGGAAGCCTACAAACCTGACTCAGTTATACCAGCTCTGTCAGGATGAATGGGCCAAAATTCACCCAATTTATTGTGGGAAGCTTGTGGAAGGCTACCAGAAACGTTTGACCCAAGTTAAACACTTTAAAGGCAATGCTACCAAATACTAATTGAGTGTATGTAAACTTCTGACCCACTGGGAATGTGATGAAAGAAATAAAAGCTGAAATACATCATTCTCTCTACTATTATTCTGACATTTCACATTCTTAAAATAAAGTGGTGATCCTAACTGACCTAAGACAGGGAATTTTTACGAAGATTAAATGTCAGGAATTGTGAAAAACTGAGTTTAAATGTATTTGGCTAAGGTGTATGTAAACTTCCGACTTCAACTGTATCTGTATTTATACCATGGCATTGTTGAATACTTGTTTCTGATTGGCTTGAAGGGCATTCTAGAGCTTGCATTATTTAAGCAATAATGCCTGAGGGGGTGTGGTATATGGCCAATATACCATTGCTAAGGGCTGTTCTTAGCGCGACGAAATGCAGAGTGCCTGGATAAAGCCCTTAGCTGTGGTATATTGGCCATATACCACAAACCCCCGAGGTGCCTTATTGCTATTATAAACTGGTTACCAACCAAATTAGAGCAGTAAAATTCAATGTTTTATCATACCCATGGTATGCAGTCTGTTTTAAACTAGGTGGTTCGAGCCCTGAATGCTGATTGTCTGACAGCCGTGGTATAGCAGACCGTATACCAAGGGTATGACAAAACATTTATTTCTACTGCTCTAATTACGTTGGTAACCAGTTCATAATAGCAATAAGGCACCTCAGGGGTTTGTGCTATATGGCCAATATACCACGGCTAAGGGCTGTGTCCAGGCACTCTGCATTGCGTCGTGCATAAGAACAGCCCTTAGCCGTGGTATATTGGCCATATACCACACCCCCTCTGGCCTTATTGCTTAAATATACCACAGCTTTCAACCAATCAGCATTCAGGGCTCAAACCACCCAGTTTATAATTTCATATAAAGCACAGTATATATTTGTACAGTAGAATTCAATGGCTATAGTTAATTCTTACATGTTCTATGTTTGAGCTGCTTATGAAAGCAAAAGTCGAATTGAAAACATTATTGACATTGTTGAATTCGATTTTCATAATGGCAAGCTAGGACTGCAGTCCAAACATGTTATTTTTAGCCCCTCAGCTCTTGCACTAGCCATTTTGAAAGGCCTTTGGTTTGACAGGGGTATTAATTTTGTATGTGATTTGTTAGACAACACTGGGGAGTTTCTGCCGTTTGATGAGTTCATTGGTACATTTCAGGTTCTATTACTCAGAGAGAATATATGAAGGTTTGCAAAGCAATTCCACTTCCTTTACTTGTACTTATTAAGAACACTTTGTTATATTATGAGGTTGTTCCCACTTTTCCAAGTTTACAAATTAATGACTTGAAACATTTGGATAAAAAAATGGAACAATAAGTGGATACGATTGGCAGTAAATGAAGTAATTTTTGGTGATTATAATTACATTGCTATGGAAGTGACCAACCCATACTATGGTCAAAAGTGACTACCTTTTACCTTAATTGTCCAGTTATCCCAAAAGTTAAAGAAACTCATTTTAAAATATTTTCTTCCATGTACCCTGTTAATGATTTCTTGCAGAAAATATTCAATTTTGACAAAATGCCTTGTGTTTTTTGTTCCTCTGATTCAGAATCTATAGAGGGGTTTTATTTTTTTCATGTCGCCATTCTAGTAAACTATGGATTGAAATTCATGAATGGTTGTGTATAAAATCTCCAGAATTACCTATGTTTACCTTTGATGATGTTAAATGGCATTATGCTTCTTGTAATTCCGATCATAACTATTAATAATGGGGGGGGTTATTATTTTCTTTTTTCATTGTACTCACAGGAATGTCCCTGTACTGATGTGTAATATTGTTATTATTGTTGCAATAAATAATAATACAAAATTAAAAAATTAAGCTGGCGTTAGCCACTTTCCCTCCGGGGAATACCCGTCGAAACCGGATGCAGTTTGATTGCCACCTTAAGTGGAGGTTCAATTCACTTACGTTGCCCCCTCGGACCTCGATTTAGCGAGTGAAGAACTTTGGTTACTTGCGGGATTGATATGACCCACAATTGAACGCAAATGTCAGGGTTGTGGGTTCGTTTCCCATGGCGGGCCAGTATGAAAAAAGAAGAAAACAAAACAACAACAAATGTATGCACTCACTAACTGTAAGTCGCTCTGAATAAGAGCGTCTGCTAAAAATGACAAAAAATGATGTATGTAGTCACATGTCAAACTATGAAGCTAGCTTGCTAATATATATATATATATATATATATATATATATATATATATATATACATTGATTTTATCGTTGGCAAATTAGTTAGCCTCGTAGTGAGGAGCCTATAAAACGTAACTAGATTCATAAACACATTTTTGGGAATTCAGAAATTCATTGGAATAAATGACCAAACTATAAAACTAGCTAGCCCGCTATGGGTAACTGTAGCTAGCTACCTGACAGGAGTGCTAGCTATATATGTTAGCTTACTAGGTACATGAATAGCTTTAGGTTGGTTGTTTTTAAGCTCAACTTCCAGATTTCCACCAAGGACGTTGCCTCTCCGATCACCACTCTCCCTCGCTTAGGCAAGGGGCATTTGGTACACTCGAATGTGACGGTGTAAAACGTAATTCAAGGGCTGAGGGTTTAGGGCCGAGGGCTGTCTACTTTGAGTTTGAAACGCAGCCGGACTGATGGTTTAGTTAGCTAAACTAGCAAGTCTGTTTGTTTGGTTACCACGGCAACTACTGTAACAATCTAGTAAACTTGCTAGCTACTTCAGTAGATGTTGAACACATTTATACCAGCAGATGAACACATTTATAGCAGCAAATGTGTTAAATTATAGCCATGGTATAAAAGGGATCATCAACTCCGGATTCTATGTGTTCTCTGGAAAATAATGTAACTCAGTTCCACTCCGCTAGTGCGTCGTTGAACACACGTTCCACGTCGTTCATTATTTCCTTACATATCCAATGTTTTGTATAAAGATATCACATGATATACGCTGAGACAATAATGCACTCAGGAATGTATTGTGTGGCATGCCCTGTTGTTATGAGTCAGATTCGTCATATTATCTTTCATAACATTCTAGACAGAGCATTGCATTCCAGAGCAATGTATTGAGTTCTAGAATTCCATCACTTGCCATTCAAAACTCATTAAATGCATTGAATCCTCAGGTGTCTCCTTAGCTGCTGTGGATAGACTCTGACAGACAGACTGACAGGCACACAGACAGGTCTTTGATCCTGTTTCCTCTCCTCTCAGATAGCTAACACAGAAAAGTGCAGTAGGGCTGCAGCCATAATGTCCTCCAAGTGTCTCTGAGCAGCACACCATCAGATCCTCTCTCTCTCTCTCTCTCTCTCTCTCTCTCTCTCTCTCTCTCTCTCTCTCTCTCTCTCTCTCTCTCTCTCTCTCTCTCTCCACTGTTAATATCACAATAACATAACCCAAATCATATGTCAGAGTATCCAGCAGTCCCATTGAATATTTCCTAATTCTTTCCAACTGGCAGCAGAAAGCAGTGAGATGAAAGATCATATGGTCCACAACAACAGAATGTGTGAGAGAAAAAACGAGTGGACGTGTAGCTCAGGGAAAGTACTCCTGCCATGATCTAGATTCTAGAGTATTTTGGATAAATTTGAGTGTGCATGCATAGAGATATCTCATTCTAGTTCTGTGTGTGCATGACAGTCTCAAGGTAGAGGGTTGGTTAGCTGACATCATCCTGGTTGAAAAGAGGACATGGCTAGTATTAGGAGATGAGGTGAGGAGTCATTCTTTACCAATGACTGATGCTGAGATACAGACTGGTCTCTGCTCTGAGCTCTGATCACAATAGCAACAACACCAGACAGGCCAACCGCTCTGGTCTGTTCTCCCTCACCCTCAATAGAATTACATGACACAGATTGCTTAGAAACTGTTATTCAGCATTCTGTTGTTTGCAATGTTAAAATGTCAAGATGCACTTAATTAGACTTGGTAAAGAGGTCAATGGAACTTGACCCAAAAAATGGAAATGCCATGGAAACGCGTGGGGGAAAGATCTCGAATCTCCTCATTGCCCCCTAGTAAAATGTGCCTACATTTATGGATGTCAACCCCAATACATGTTCATGTCATCATCACCAATCAACTGCATTGCAGTTAAAAACGACTTTGACTACCACCACCGATTTCTGTATGCTAGCTATGGTACCAGCTTATACGAAAGGGAGTTATCATTTATCAGTCACTTCTTCTATACCTGAAAAGGAACAACTTCTAAATGTTATGGCAGCGAAAATAGCCAAATATATCCAAATCGGACTTTAGTAACATTTACATTTACATCATTTAGCAGACGCTCTTATCCAGAGCGACTTACAAATTGGTAAGTAACCACATTGTGGGCCTGTTACAATACATCAATCATGACGGATTTGACTAATATTTGTTGAACGTGCCCCAATCCGGCGTCCTTCTTCTATCCCCCACGGTCTGCATTCCATTGACGTCTTTACCGCATCTATGGCTCTATTGTACTGTATGTGGGAGAGGCATTCTAAAGGACAGAGTGTCAAACCTCGAGACCACTCTTTATTTTTGTATATATACAGTGGGGAGAACAAGTATTTGATACACTGACGATTTTGCAGGTTTTCCTTCTTACAAAGCATGTAGAGGTCTGTAATTTTTATCATAGGTACACTTCAACTGTGGGAGACGGAATCTAAAACAAAAATCCAGAAAATCACATTGTATGATTTTTAAGTAATTAATTTGCATTTTATTGCATGGCATAAGTATTTGATCACCTACCAACCAGTAAGAATTCCGGCTCTCACAGACCTGTTAGTTTTTCTTTAAGAAGCCCTCCTGTTCTCCACTCATTACCTGTATTAACTGCACCTGTTTGAACTCGTTACCTGTATAAAAGACACCTGTCCACACACTCAATCAAACAGACTCCAACCTCTCCACAATGGCCAAGACCAGAGAGCTGTGTAAGGACATCAGGGATAAAATTGTAGACCTGCACAAGGCTGGGATGGGCTACAGGACAATAGGCAAGCAGCTTGGTGAGAAGGCAACAACTGTTGGCGCAATTATTAGAAAATGGAAGAAGTTCAAGATGACGGTCAATCACCCTCGGTCTGGGGCTCCATGCAAGATCTCACCTCGTGGGGCATCAATGATCATGAGGAAGGTGAGGGATCAGCCCAGAACTACACGGCAGGATCTGGTCAATGACCTGAAGAGAGCTGGGACCACAGTCTCAAAGAAAACCATTAGTAACACACTACACCGTCAAGGATTAAAATCCTGCAGCGCACGCAAGGTCCCCCTGCTCAAGCCAGCGCATGTCCAGGCCCGTCTGAAGTTTACCAATGACAATCTGGATGATCCAGAGGAGGAATGGGAGAAGGTCATGTGGTCTGATGAGACAAAAATAGAGCTTTTTGGTCTAAACTCCACTCGCCATGTTTGGAGGAAAAAGAAGGATGAGTACAACCCCAAGAACACCATCCCAATCGTGAAGCATGGAGGTGGAAACATCATTCTTTGGGGATGCTTTTCTGCAAAGGGGACAGGACGACTGCACCGTATTGAGGGGAGGATGGATGGGGCCATGTATCGCGAGATCTTGGCCAACAACCTCCTTCCCTCAGTAAGAGCATTGAAGATGGGTCGTGGCTGGGTCTTCCAGCATGACAACGACCCAAAACACACAGCCAGGGCAACTAAGGAGTGACTCCGTAAGAAGCATCTCAAGGTCCTGGAGGGAGCTAAAAGTCCATATTGCCCAGCGACAGCCCCGAAACCTGAAGGATCTGGAGAAGGTCTGTATGGAGGAGTGTGCCAAAATCCCTGCTGCAGTGTGTGCAAACCTGGTCAAGACCTGCAGGAAACGTATGATCTCTGTAATTGCAAACAAAGGTTTCTGTACCAAATATTAAGTTCTGCTTTTCTGATGTATCAAATACTTATGTCATGCAATAAAATGCATATTAATTACTTAAAAATCATACAATGTGATTTTCTGGATTTTTGTTTTAGATTCCGTCTCTCACAGTTGAAGTGTACCTATGATAAAAATACAGACCTCTACATGCTTTGTAAGTAGGAAAACCTGCAAAATCGGCAGTGTATCAAATACTTGTTCTCCCCACTGTATATATATTTTTTGGGGGGTAGATCAGCTTTAATATTTCAGATAGATTGTAACTTCCATCAATGTAATTGTCTGCATCACTTCCAAACCCCCATATGTTTTTTTTCTTCTCACAAATATATAAGGTGGGGAAAACAAGTATTTAGTCAGCCACCAATTGTGCAAGTTCTCCCACTTAAAAAGATGAGAGAGGCCTGTAATATTCATCATAGGTACACGTCAACTATGACAGACAAAATGAGAAAAAAAAATCCAGAAAATCACATTGTAGGATTTTTAATGAATTTATTTCCAAATTATGGTGGAAAATAAGTATTTGGTCAATAACAAAAGTTTCTCAATACTTTGTTATATACCCTTTGTTGGCAATGACACAGGTCAAACGTTTTCTGTAAGTCTTCACAAGGTTTTCACACACTGTTGCTGGTATTTTGGCCCATTCCTCCATGCAGATCTCCTCTAGAGCAGTGATGTTTTGGGGCTGTCGCTGGGCAACACAGACTTTCAACTCCCTCCAAAGATATTCTATGGGGTTGAGATC
This sequence comes from Coregonus lavaretus, assembly GCF_964263955.1. Classification (NCBI taxonomy): domain Eukaryota; kingdom Metazoa; phylum Chordata; class Actinopteri; order Salmoniformes; family Salmonidae; genus Coregonus; species Coregonus lavaretus. The sequence continues at coordinate 21,734,909 of NC_139992.1, forward strand.
TGGAGACTGGCTAGGCCACTCCAGGACCTTGAAATGCTTCTTACGAAGCCACTCCTTCGTTGCCCGGGTGGTGTGTTTGGGATCATTGTCATGCTGAAAGACCCAGCCACGTTTCATCTTCAATGCCCTTGCTGATGGAAGGAGGTTTTCACTCAAAATCTCACGATACATGGCCCCATTCATTCTTTCCTTTACACGGATCAGTCGTCCTGGTCCCTTTGCAGAAAAACAGCCCCAAAGCATGATGTTTCCACCCCCATGCTTCACAGTAGGTATGGTGTTCTTTGGATGCAACTCAGCATTCTTTGTCCTCCAAACACGACGAGTTTTTACCTAAAAGTTCTATTTTGGTTTCATCTGACCATATGACATTCTCCCAATCCTCTTCTGGATCATCCAAATGCACTCTAGCAAACTTCAGACGGGCCTGGACATGTACTGGCTTAAGCAGGGGGACACGTTTGGCACTGCAGGATTTGAGTCCCTGGCGGCGTAGTGTGTTACTGATGGTAGGCTTTGTTACTTTGGTCCCAGCTCTCTGCAGGTCATTCACTAGGTCCCCCTGTGTGGTTCTGGGATTTTTGCTCACCGTTCTTGTGATCATTTTGACCCCACGGGGTGAGATCTTGCGTGGAGCCCCAGATCGAGGGAGATTATCAGTGGTCTTGTATGTCTTCCATTTCCTAATAATTGCTCCCACAGTTGATTTCTTCAAACCAAGCTGCTTACCTATTGCAGATTCTGTCTTCCCAGCCTGGTGCAGGTCTACAATTTTGTTTCTGGTGTCCTTTGACAGCTCTTTGGTCTTGGCCATAGTGGAGTTTGGAGTGTGACTGTTTGAGGTTGTGGACAGGTGTCTTTTATACTGATAACAAGTTCAAACAGGTGCCATTAATACAGGTAACGAGTGGAGGACAGAGGAGCCTCTTAAAGAAGAAGTTACAGGTCTGTGAGAGCCAGAAATCTTGCTTGTTTGTAGGTGACCAAATACTTATTTTCCACCATAATTTGGAAATAAATTCATTAAAAATCCTACACTGTGATTTTCTGGATTTTTTTTTCTCATTTTGTCTGTCATAGTTGACGTGTACCTATGATGAAAATTACAGGCCTCTCTCATCTTTTTAAGTGGGAGAACTTGCACAATTGGTGGCTGACTAAATACCTTTTTCCCCCACTGTGTATATATATATATATATATATATATATATATATATATATATATATATATATATATATATATACATATATACACACTGCTCAAAAAAATAAAGGGAACACTTAAACAACACAATGTAACTCCAAGTCAATCACACTTCTGTGAAATCAAACTGTCCACTTAGGAAGCAACACTGATTGACAATAAATGTCACATGCTGTTGTGCAAATGGAATAGACAACAGGTGGAAATTATAGGCAATTAGCGAGACACCCCCAATAAAGGACTGGTTTTGCAGGTGGTGACCACAAACCACTTCTCAGTTCCTATGCTTCCTGGCTGATGTTTTGGTCACTTTTGAATGCTGGCGGTGCTTTCACTCTAGTGGTAGCATGAGACGGAGTCTACAACCCACACAAGTGGCTCAGGTAGTGCAGCTCATCCAGGATGGCACATCAATGCGAGCTGTGGCAAGAAGGTTTCCTGTGTCTGTCAGCGTAGTGTCCAGAGCATGGATGCGCTACCAGGAGACAGGCCAGTACATCAGCAGACGTGGAGGAGGCCGTAGGAGGGCAACAACCCAGCAGCAGGACTGCTACCTCCGCCTTTGTGCAAGGAGGAGCAGGAGGACCTCCAGCAGGCCACAAATGTGCATGTGTCTGCTCAAACGGTCAGAAACAGATGTGTCAGCACATTCAACTATGTAAAGAAAAAAGTATTTAATAAGATTATTTCATTCATTCAGATCTAGGATGTGTTATTTTAGTGTTCCCTTTATTTTTTTGAGCAGTGTATATACATACAGTTGAAGTCGGAAGTTTACATACACCTTAGACAAATACATTTAAACTCAGTGTTTCACAATTCCTGACATTTAATCCTAGTAAAACCTTCCTGTCTTAGGTCAGTTAGGATCACCACTTTATTTTAAGAATGTGAAATGTCAGAATAATAATAGAGAGAATGATTTCAGCTTTTATTTCTTTCATCACATTCCCAGTGGGTTAGAAGTTTACATACACTCAATTAGTATTTAGTAGCATTGCCTTTAAATTGTTTAACTTGGGTCAAACATTTCGGGTAGCCTTCCACAAGCTTCCCACAATAAGTTGGGTGAATTTAGGCCCATTCCTCCTGACAGAGCTGGTGTAACTGAGTCAGGTTTGTAGGCCTCCTTGCTCGCACACGCTTTTTCAGTTCTGCCCACTGATTTTCTATAGGATTGAGATCAGGGCTTTGTGATGGCCACTCCAATACCTTGACTTTGTTGTCCTTAAGCCATTTTGCCACAACTTTGGAAGTATGCTTGGGGTCATTGTCCATTTGGAAGACCCATTTGCGACCAGGCTTTAACTTCCTGACTGATGTCTTGAGATGTTCCTTCAATATATCTACATAATTTTCCTTCCTCATGATGCCATCTATTTTGTGAAGTGCACCAGTCCCTCCTGCAGCAAAGCACCCCCACAGCATGATGCTGCCACCCCCGTGCTTCACGTTTGGGATGGTGTTCTTCGGCTTGCAAGCAACCCCCTTTTTCCTCCAAACATAACGATGGTCATTATGGCCAAACAGTTCTATTTTTATTTCATCAGACTAGAGGACATTTCTCCAAAAAGTACGATCTTTGTCCCCATGTGCAGTTGCAAACCGTAGTCTGGCTTTTTTATGGCGGTTTTGGAGCAGTGGCTTCTTCCTTACTGAGCGGCCTTTCAGGTTATGTCAATATAGGACTTGTTTTACTGTGGATATAGATACTTTTGTACCTGTTTCCGCCAGCATCTTCAGAAAGTCCTTTGCTGTTGTTCTTTGATAGAATGGCAATTTTCACACCAAAGTACGTTCATCTCTAGGAGACAGAATGCGTCTCCTTCCTGAGTGGTATTACAGCTGCGTGGTCCCATGGTGTTTCTACTTGCGTACTATTGTTTGTACAGATGAACGTGGTACCTTCAGGCGTTTGGAAATTGCTCCCAAGGATGAACCAGACTTGTGGAGATCTACACATTTTTTTCGGAGGTCTTGTCTGATTTCTTTTGATTTTCCCATGATGTCAAGCAAAGAGGCATTGAGTTTGAAGGTAGGCCTTGAAATACATCCACAGGTACACCTCTAATTGACTCAGATGATGTCAATTAGCCTATCAGAAGCTTCTAAAGCCATGACATCATTTTCTGGAATTTTCCAAGCTGTTTAAAGGCACAGTCAACTTAGTGTATGTACACTTCTGACCGACTGGAATTGTGATACAGTGAATTATAAGTGAAATAATCTGTCTGTAAACAATTGTTGGAAAAATGACTTGTGTCATGCACAAAGTAGATGTCCTAACCACCTTGCCAAAACTATAGTTTGTTTACAAGAAATTTGTGGAGTGGTTGAAAAACGAGTTTTAATGACTCCAACCTAAGTTTCTGTAAACTTCCGACTTCAACTGTATATATATATACAGTGAGGGAAAAAAGTATTTGATCCCCTGCTGATTTTGTACGTTTGCCCACTGACAAAGAAATGATAATTCTATAATTTTAATGGTAGGTTTATTTGAACAGTGAGAGACAGAATAACAACAAAAAAATCCAGAAAAACGCATGTCAGAAATGTTATAAATTGATTTGCATTTTAATGAGGGAAATAAGTATTTGACCCCTCTGCAAAACATGACTTAGTACTTGGTGGCAAAACCCTTGTTGGCAATCACAGAGGTCAGACGTTTCTTGTAGTTGGCCACCAGGTTTGCACACATCTCAGGAGGGATTTTGTCCCACTCCTCTTTGCAGATCTTCTCCAAGTCATTAAGGTTTCGAGATTGACGTTTGGCAACTCGACCCTCAGGCTCCCTCCACATATTTTCTATGGGATTAAGGTCTGGAGACTGGCTAGGCCACTCCAGGACCTTAATGTACTTCTTCTTGAGCCACTCCTTTGTTGCCTTGGCCTTGTGTTTTGGGTCATTGTCATGCTGGAATACCCATCCACGACCCATTTTCAATGCCCTGGCTGAGGGAAGGAGGTTCTCATCCAAGATTTGACGGTACATGGCCCCGTCCATCGTCCCTTTGATGCGGTGAAGTTGTCCTGTACCCTTAGCAGAAAAACACCCCCAAAGCATAATGTTTCCACCTCCATGTTTGATGGTGGGGATGGTGTTCTTGGGGTCATAGGCAGCATTCCTCCTCCTCCAAACACGGCGAGTTGAGTTGATGCCAAAGAGCTCGATTTTGGTCTCATCTGACCACAACACTTTCACCCAGTTCTCCTCTGAATCATTCAGATGTTCTTTGGCAAACTTCAGACGGGCCTGTATATGTGATTTCTTGAGCAGGGGGACCTTGCGGGCGCTGCAGGATTTCAGTCCTTCACGGCGTAGTGTGTTACCAATTGTTTTCTTGTTGACTATGGTCCCAGCTGTCTTGAGATCATTGACAAGATCCTCCCGTGTAGTTCTGGGCTGATTCCTCACCGTTCTCATGATCATTGCAACCCCACATGGTGAGATCTTGCATGGAGCCCCAGGCCGAGGGAGATTGACAGTTATTTTGTGTTTCTTCCATTTGCGAATAATCGCACCAACTGTTGTCATCTTCTCACCAAGCTGCTTGGCGATGGTCTTGTAGCCCATTCCAGCCTTGTGTAGGTCTACAATCTTGTCCCTGACATCCTTGGAGAGCTCTTTGGTCTTGGCCATGGTGGAGAGTTTGGAATCTGATTGATTGATTGCTTCTGTGGACAGGTGTCTTTTATACAGGTAACAAGCTGAGATTGGGAGCACTCCCTTTAAGAGTGTGCTCCTAATCTCAGCTCATTATCTGTATAAAAGACACCTGGGAGCCGGAACTCTTTCTGATTGAGAGGGGGTCAAATACTTATTTCCCTCATTAAAATGCAAATCAATTTATAACATTTTTGACATGCGTTTTTCTGGATTTTTTTGTTGTTATTCTGTCTCTCACTGTTCAAATAAACCTACCATTAAAATTATAGACTGATCATTTCTTTGTCAGTGGGCAAACGTACAAAATCAGCAGGGGATCAAATACTTTTTTCCCTCACTGTATGTATGTATATACAGTATATATATATATGCATACATACATATATACATATACACATACATACACACACATATATATACATACATCCATACACACACACATATCCTTTTTTAAATTATATTTCCCTTCATTACGTTCCAACCCCACCACCCCTTCCTCAATTGGAGTAAACTAGTGGACAACAACGCATAGGCCTCTACTTCCAGCCCATACATACTATATACATTTTATGGACAAGGTCAAATTCTACAATAATTATATTTTGTTTGTTTTTACTCCTGAACTTCCTCCAATCATTTTCATGATGTCCATCTGGTTTGCTTCTAAATGCCATATTTTTCAAACTGTGCGCTTTCACAAAAGCTCTCAACTTATAACCTATATACTTATTATGGACACAGTATGCTTTAAATTAGTTATCTTGTTTTTATTAGTTGTTGTTATTAGTCCCATCCTTCAGCTCCATTCAAAAGTTCTGAACCTATCTATTCTCATTGGTTTTACAGATCGTAAATTGAAAATAAACATTTTTGCTAAAAGTATTATTATATTATTGATCGATTGACTATGACCTTTCAGATCACCCAGTAGTGCTATCTGCAGGGTTAGCTCCAGGTAAATATTGCAATCCTTTAGCCATTCCTGGACCTGTGTCCAAAAACAAGCTACAAATGGACAGTACCAAAACAAATGATCTAATGATTCTGTCTCTTCGCAGCAAAATCTGCAGAGCTGGGAAGATTGTATCCCCCATATAAATAACATTCTATTGGTAGCAAGAATTTTATATAATAATTTCAATTGAAAAATTCTAAGTTTTGAATCCGGCATCGTTTTGCGTATCAATTCATTTTTATTTATTTTTTATTTCACCTTTATTTAACCAGGTAAGCCAGTTGAGAACAAGTTCTCATTTACAACTGCGACCTGGCCAAGATAAAGCAAAGCAGTGCGATAAAAACAACAACAACACAGAGTTACATATGGAATAAACAAAAACGTACATCCAATAACACAATAGGAAATATAAAATCTATATACAGTGTGTGCAAATGTAGTAAGTTATGGAGGTAAGGCAATAAATAGGCCATAGTGCAAAATAATTACAATTTAGTATTAACACTGGAGTGATAGATGTGCAGAAGATGATGTGCAAATAGAGATACTGGTGTGCAAATAAGCAAAATAAATAACAATGTAAATAACAATAGTAGTGATTCTAGTCGGGCGGGTGGGTGCAAGCAGTGTTCGATTGAAGAGCATGCATTTAGTTATACTAGCGTTTAAGAGCAGTTGGAGGCCACGGAAGGAGTGTTGTATGGCATTGAAGCTCGTTTGGAGGTTTGTTAACACAGTGTCCAATGAAGGGCCAGATGTATACAAAATGGTGTCGTCCGCATAGAGGTGGATCTGAGAGTCACCAGCAGCAAGAGCGACATCATTGATATACACAGAGAATAGAGTCGGCCCGAGAATTGAACCCTGTGGCACCCCCATAGAGACTGCCAGAGGTTCAGACAACAGGCCCTCCGATTTGACACATTGAACTCTATCTGAAAAGTAGTTGGTGAACCAGGCAAGGCAGTCAGTTGAGAAACCAAGGCTATTTAGTTTGCCAATAAGAATGTGGTGATTGACAGAGTCAAAAGCTTTGGACAGGTCGATGAAGACGGCTGCACAGTACTGTCTTTTATCAATCGCGGTTATTATATCGTTTAGGACCTTGAGCGTAGCTGAGGTGCACCCATGACCAGCTCGGAAACCAGATTGCATAGTGGAGAAGGTACGGTGGGATTCGAAGTGGTCAGTGATCTGTTTGTTAACTTGGCTTTCAAATACTTTCGAAAGGCAGGGTAGGATGGATATAGGTCTGTAACAGTTTGGATCTAGAGTGTCACCCCCTTTGAAGAGGGGGATGACCGCGGCAGCTTTCCAATCTCTGGGGATCTCAGACTATACGAAAGAGAGGTTGAACAGGCTAGTAATAGGGGTTGCGACAATTTCGGCGGCTAATTTTAGAAAGAAAGAGTCCAGACTGTCTAGCCCAGCTGATTTGTAGGGGTCCAGATTTTGCAGCTCTTTCAGGACATCAGCTATCTGAATTTGGGTGAAGGAGAAGCGGGGGGGGCATGGGCAAGTTGCAGCGGAGGGTGCAGAGCTGGTGGCCGGGGTAGGGGTAGCCAGGTGGAAAGCATGGCCAGCCGTAGCAAAATGCTTATTGAAATTCTCGATTATCGTAGTTTTATCGGTGGTGACAGTGTTTCCTAGCCTCAGTGCAGTGGGTAGCTGGGAGGAGGTGCGTTTATTCTCCATGGACTTTACAGTGTCCCAAAACTTTTTGGAGTTAGTGCTACAGGATGCAAATTTCTGTTTGAAAAAGCTAGCCTTTGCTTTCCTAACTAATTGTGTATTGGTTCCTGACTTCCCTGAAAAGTTGCATATCGCGGGGGCTGTTCGATGCTAATGCAGTATGCATAACTCCACCAGTCCTACCGATAATATCATTTACGAAGATTATACCTTTTTTAAACATTTTGTAAGAAAAAAAAAGTTATTTTATCAATTAGTATATTTGAGTTTAACCACTCTTGATCTGCCATCTATGAGATCATTTGACAGGTTCATTCGTGGCGCCAATAATTGCAATGAGACAGCATTTCAAAGATTAGCACATAATGTGTAAAAAACAGAGTTAATGCAAAACATAGTTTTGGTTTTAACTCAGTGGGCTAACTCAGTGTTGTGGCGCATAGATGATACTGGTTCAATGTCAGTCACACACACACACACACACACACAGACACACAGGCTACTGCTGCATCTCCTCTTCTCATCCCCTCATCTTTTGACACTAAACTAAACTAAAATCTCTCCTCTACCTGTCAGTCCTCACCTCTCAGATCTTAAAGGATTCCTCACCTCCTGCAGCTGTGCTGTCAGACACACAGGAGGACTAGAGGTTATGTTCAGATGTAGGCCAGCCAGAGAAGTTACAAAATCAGCCCTCAGGATGTCTGCTCCAGGGCTGGACGCAGCAGAGCATCTGTCTGGCAGAGATATGGCTGGAACGGCAGCCATGTTGGAGAGGTCACAGGGGGCTGGAAGCCATGTTGGAGAGGTCACAGGGGGCTGGCAGCCATTTTGGTGAGGTCGGTGTGTTTGACATCAGGATGTTGATCTGATGAGAACCAGATAGGGAGTTAGAGAGAGATGACAGAACAGCTGCTGCAACCAATGGCTCATTCAGGTGGGCACAACAAAATCCATAGGTCATTGTCATTCATATGATAATGTGGTGGGATGTAAGAGAGGCAGACCTGAGTGAAAGACCTCCATCCCTCAGTATTTCCTGGTACAAACGGCAACATCACAATAAGGCCATTACTCATAGCAATGGCTCCTAGGCAAGGATAATTCCAGACACATGCAGTGAGGCCTCATTAAAGAGGCATGACATTAGAAGCTTTGAAACAGGTGGAATGTGAAACGCTTCATCGCTGTAAACAAAGACACACAAAGGCCCATGGCTAATTAATGCTGTCAACAGACGCATTTAGAACATGTTGCCTGGCTAATGCTGCTGCACTCCCTCGGCTGCTAACACTACTGATATTTATAGATGGAGCCCTCATTTATACACCGACATAAGCAGGCAGACACAGGAGCGCATGCACAGGCAGGCAGGCAGGCAGGCAGGCAGGCAGGCAGGCAGGCAGGCAGGCAGGCAGGCAGGCAGGCAGGCAGGCAGGCAGGCAGGCAGGCAGGCAGGCAGGCAGGCAGGCAGGCAGGCAGGCAGGCAGGCAGGCAGGCAGGCAGGCAGGCAGGCAGGCAGGCAGGCAGGCAGGCAGGCAGGCAGGCAGGCAGGCAGGCAGGCAGGCAGGCAGGCAGGCAGGCAGGCAGGCAGGCAGGCAGGCAGGCAGGCAGGCAGGCAGGCAGGCAGGCAGGCAGGCAGGCAGGCAGGCAGGCAGGCAGGCAGGCAGGCAGGCAGGCAGGCAGGCAGGCAGGCAGGCAGGCAGGCAGGCAGGCAGGCAGGCAGGCAGGCAGGCAGGCAGGCAGGCAGGCAGGCAGGCAGGCAGGCAGGCAGGCAGGCAGGCAGGCAGGCAGGCAGGCAGGCAGGCAGGCAGGCAGGCAGGCAGGCAGGCAGGCAGGCAGGCAGGCAGGCAGGCAGGCAGGCAGGCAGGCAGGCAGGCAGGCAGGCAGGCAGGCAGGCAGGCAGGCAGGCAGGCAGGCAGGCAGGCAGGCAGGCAGGCAGGCAGGCAGGCAGGCAGGCAGGCAGGCAGGCAGGCAGGCGGACCCAGAGGCATACATGTTGGCAGCCTAACTGACAGTCTGCAACTCTCTCTCTCTCTGAAATGTTTATTTGCATTGTAGAAATGACTGTAAATAAACGGCATGTCATTGAAGGTCACAATGACACAGTACTGCAGCTGTTGTCTATTATCATACGTAAATCAATTATCTTTGTTTACTTGTTACTGTCGTATGGGCACAATCATAACTGGAGATACAATACAAGTGCATAAATCAAATGTTTGATCTGTTGTGTAAATCTTACATTATGTAAATGTAGGATTTCCTCAATGTCCCCAGACACTTCCCAAACTATTTCAAATGATATTGTTTCCTCTTGTCTTCTCCTTTGTTTCATGTCGACTGATACAGATGATCGAATGTATGGGTTTCCACCATATTGCCTCCACTCCACCTATCCTGGGTTTTCAGATCCTAGCATATGAAGGAAAGGAGACGAGAAGAGAAGCTAACTTGACACGATGAAAGGAGATGAGTATAGTAAGCTACTCCAGACTATTGAGACTCTCCTGGATCTCATTACTGTCCCAGACAATATACATGTTCACAGCTCCCAGCAGACAACTAAACTATACGACCTCTGTATCTGCTAGCAGCTAGCTGGTGATGTCACACACACATAGAACAAAACAGACAGAATTGGCAGAGAGAGAGAGAGAATTGGAGAAGGAGAGAAAGGAAGAGAGAGAGTACAACATAAAGTGAGAAAGAGAGAGAGAGGGACAGAATGAGAGAGAGAGAGACAGGGGGAAGGCAAGAAGAGAAGGATGGGGATTCTAAATTAGGCTTTACATCGATGGGGCTGTCGTGGAACAGGTTGAGAGCTTCAAGTTCCTTGGTGTCCACATCACCAACAAACTATCATGGTCCAAACACACCAAGACAGTCGTGAAGAGGGCACGACAAAGCATATTCCCCCTCAGGAGACTGAAAAGATTTGGCATGGGTCCTCAGATCCTCAAAAAGTTCTACAGCTGCACCATCGAGAGCATCCTGACTGGTTGCATCACTGCCTGGTATGGCAACTGCTCAGCCTCCGACCGCAAGGCACTACAGAGGGTGGTGCATACGGCCCAGTACATCATTGGGGCCAAGCTTCCTGCCATCCAGGACCTCTATACCAGGCGGTGTCAGAGGAAGGCCCTAAAATTTGTCAAAGACTCCAGCCACCCTAGTCATAGACTGTTCTCTCTGCTACCGCATGGCAAGCGGTACCAGAGCGCCAAGTCTAGGTCCAAAAGGCTTCTTAACAGCTTCTACCCCCAAGCCATAAGACTCCTGAACAGCTAATCATGGCTACCCAGACTATTTGCATTGTCACCCCACCCCATCCCACCCCCTCTTTTACGCTGCTGCTACTCTCTGTTTATTATCTATGCATAGTCACTTTAACTCTACCCACATATACATATTACCTCAATTACCTTGACTAACCTGTGCCCCCGCACATTGACTCTGTACCGGTACCCCCTGTATATAGCCTAGCTACTGTTATTTTATTTTACTGCTGCTCTTTAATTATTTTTGTTGTTGTATTTTTTACTTATCTATTTTTTACTTATTTTCCTTAAAACTGCATTGTTGGTTAAGGGCTTGTAAGTAAGCATTTCACTGTAAGGTCTACACCTGTTCTATTCAGCGCATGTGGCAAACAACATTTGATTTGATTTGATTTTCTAGAATAGGAAGCCATCACAGGCCCGATGTCAGCTTGTGTAAACATTGGGTTGTGTTTGCCCCAGTCCATTGGTTATTTGTCCTTCTGCAACCATCAGCATCTCCCAGGCATGGCCCTACACTCCCGGATGGAGGAAGGGAGAGTAAGCACATGCATGATGGCCCACTACTGCATGCTATCTGTGTACAAACACAGGGGCGACATAAACAAACTGTCTTGGCCTCCCATAAGCAAATTAAACATTAATATGAATACTGTGAATACTGTACTGTGTAATGAACTGTGTGTGCCGTTTCAGCAGAGTTCACTGTGGTTTGCTGCCTTACAGCATCGGCTTGAGCTCTGTGATTATTCCTGTTCACGATTTAGGAGCGTAAAAATAGCAAATCACTGTGTGTATCCCTCATGGAAGTGATTATTTTTCTGTTCCAGCCGGGCCCAGAGGATAGGGAACTGTCATGTGTATGTATCTTCCTTAGCCAAACCCTCAGCCTAAAACAAGACTGTGGTACAGGGCGGTTGTCAGAACTCTATTGTTGCTTATCTAGATGTGGCTAATTTAGTCACATTTCTGAAAACTGTAACTACCATTCATGCTTAAATGACAACAATAATGTTAGTCACATAGATTTACTGTTAAATTAATCAATTAATGTAAACAATTACTTTTGAGATTGAACGCATTTATAGTCAACGTCTGAAATCGAAAACTGGAAAAGAGAATCTTATTATGATAATTTTAAGAATTAATATTCCAAAGACATCAAGGGCATGTCTAGACAATCAAGCATTCCTGATAAGAGTAATTATGTCATTGTTGAATGATAATGTGTAGATTAATTAAAAATCGAATTAATTAAATGTATATAGAATAGTGGAAAAGGCAGAATCTGCAAATATGACTGTATCAAGACATCATTCAGTGTAGATCTGTATTTACAAATTAATTGTAGGGTTAGTAGTGTTTCCTGGTCGAATTGCATGGTAAGGAAACATTTGATATTCCATAATATTTCACCATGGACAAAAAATAAAATCAGTAAACAGAGTAAAGATGAGGAATGATGTGATTCCTTAATTGATGTGTTTCTCCAGCTGGACATCCTGAATGTGTGTGCTTAAATCCTGAGGCAGATGAGAGAGTTTGTCTAAAGTGGAATCATATGGAGAGCAGAGCTGTGGGATGGAGGGATGGAGGGAAAACTCAGCAAAGCCTTGGCTCCACGGCAAGGCATCAATCAGGGATTAAATATACATCTCTGAAATGGACTACACTCCAATCCAATCACATCTGGCCAGCTGATCTCTTTGTGGATAGGAGGATTAATAGAATGAAAAGAGCAGTGGAACCAGAGCCGTATATGCATTACATGGGTCTGAGTGGTACAGTTGGCTGCAGTGGTCTGGTCTCTCCATCCACTATGGCTGCTTATGACAGGTCTTTGACAGGCATATGACAGGCCTATGACCCTTCATACTGCTCTCCATGGTGACAGCAATCATCTGTCCATGAGAGAGCAGAAAGGGGTTAGTGCAGAGCAGACAGGGCCAGATCCTCCCATAGACTCCCCTGCTTACCTTGCTGTTGCATCAGACAAAGCAATACGGGGTGTACATGTATTGTGTGTGTGTGTGTGTGTGTGTGTGTGTGTGTGTGTGTGTGTGTGTGTGTGTGTGTGTGGTGCTTTTGATGTATGTACTTTAGAATGTTTTAATTATAGCCTATGCCCGAGCTTTTCTTAGTTTTATTTTACAATTTGTATCATGTTAAATATTAGCCACCATCGGGAGCCACCGTTAGTAATATCCACATACATTTATAACTGTCATTTTAGTGTTCGTTTTCTTCAATTTTAGCTTCCATTTTGCATCATTCCATTCCGTTTACCTTTCTTTCCTCTGTCACGTCCATGTAAGTTGTTCCTGAGGGTTGCTAGCATTAGTGGATCATATTAGGCACTAAGTCGGGACATGTAGCCTATTTGAATCATTATGGAATACCAGCTACTGAGAAGTGCATAGGAAAGGCGTGCGTAAGAAAGGCGTAATTTCGGAATCGGGCCCATAGAGCGTACCAGCACATGATCAGAAGCAAGAGGAGCGGAGAAAGTACCGGGAGAGAAGGAGAGAAGGAGAGAGGAGTACATATTAAACCCACAGACACTGTTCTGTTCGTTCTCTCTCTCTCTCTCTCCTCATCCAGTATTAATACATTCTTAAATCCTCCCTCATCAGGGAGATGCAGCACATCATCCAACATGGAATATCAGCTCACTATCTGGATCACAAACATTAAACCAAAACATACAGGATTTCAGATCTATGCACAAGCTTGGATCTTTTGCCATTAACAGCCCTGTCTTGCCATTACCAGTCTGTGAATTTAGTTGCTTGTCATGCCGATAAAGCTTCTTGAATCGAAAATGTTTTATATTGATCAGAAGATGTTTGGATAAAAACCTTTTATTACATTAGAAAACATCATAATTTAAATGAGTAGATACCAGTTAAACAGTGGCAGAATGCACAGCACACACTGGACACAGAAGGCCAGAGCAGAGAGAGACATCCAGAGATGGAGATGGAGGCCTACAGTACAGTCCCAACCCAACAGTATCAGCACCAGTCATCAGTAGGCTACTAAAGTCAGTTCTGGGCCACAGACAGACGGAGAGCGAGCGAGCGAGAGAGAGAGAGAGAGAGAGAGCGAGAGAGAGAGAGAGAGAGAGAGGCTGGCTAACACTGCAATCCTGTTGGAGTGTGAAACTGGGTTACAAGGGTTACAGTTATAAATCTGTCCTGTACTCCCCCACGCCCATTCCCCAATTCTCAAATGTTCCCCATTCCCATCCATATTTCGATTGCTGCAGTCCGATATTCCTGGATCCCTCCCAGCCTAGTGGGAGAGAGAGAGAGAACAGAGAAAGAGAGGGAACAGAGAAATAGGCATCTCAAACAACTCCAGTCCATGAGAGAGAGACGTTGTAACTAAGAACCATCTGTTCAGGTTCTGTTGGCTGGGGTCTGGTCACTACGTTACCATAGAGAATGTCTGCTCTGTGACCCCCTTGGCTGACATCCGTGGATCTTGTTATACAGCGTAGAGTGGAGATCCATGTGGATCCCTCTACCTCATTGTCAGCAGATCCCTTGCAAAGATATATCTCGGAAAGATCCATCAATGTCTGTTTTGTGTTTGAGTATCATCACTATGTACTGTGGATGTCTGTGGATACACAACAAACACACACACCATTCAAACACAGTCTGTGGGTTTGACACGCCTTCTATTCATGTGTCCACCAGGCTTTGCGGCTCGTCAGGAAGTGTGTATATTCCTGTCCCACATGTGGTCTGTCAGGCCGTGTGTGTGTCTTGGGTCATATGATGTGTGTGTGTCCCTGTGTCACATGGAGGCGAGGCTCTGGAAGCCACAGAACTTCCAGCGTTTCTCCAGCGTGGCTCCCACTCCACTCAGCTCCTGTCTGAAGACACTGGGCAGACGACCCATCAGAGACTCCAACTCCCCCGCTGACACCTGGACGGGAGAGGGATGGGGACAGGTGACATCACCTAACGGGTCTTTCCTATTTGTGTAACAATTAGATGAGATTTCAGAAGCCCATTTCAGTTTCCCCCCCAGCTTTTTTCCCTTTCTCTATTTTAGTGACTATTTCATGTAAATAAACTGACCGTAGTGTCCAGTCTCTGGATGTAGGACCACAGATAGTCGATGTTGGCTCCGAACGGATGGACATGGAGGAAGGTAGATATGATGCCTGCAGAGACACAGGGAGAGATTGAGAGAGATGAGAGATAGAGAAGAGAGAGAGAGAAACATTGAGATAGAAAGAGATATAGAAATATATATAGAGAGAGAGAGAGAGAGAGAGAGAGAGAGAGAGAGAGAGAGAGAGAGAGAGAGAGAGAGAGAGAGAGAGAGAGAGAGAGAGAGAGAGAGAGAGGAGACACAGAGAGAGGGAAGAGAAAGAACAGGCTGTTCAACTCCAGCTCTCCAGCAGAGCTGCAATCTGCATCTTGCCAATGTGCCGTGCAATAAATGCATCCCACGCCGCCATAAAGAACGCTGGTCCGAGCAGAAACAACACTTGAGTTGATTACTTGTGAGAGGTCCTGCAGATGTAGCACTTCAACTCAGGGGGAGAGAATATAGTGCGGTCCCCTGGGAACCCTGAGCCAATATTTATTCCCCTGATTTATATGATGGAACATTGCCCATTACAGACAGGACTAATTTACTCCCCTCAGCTACCACCACTCACACGGAACCACCACACTGCAGAAAGGGGGAAGGGAGGGTGTGTTTGTGTGGGGGGTCTTAGTGTGTGCATGTGTGTGCTTGAGTGTCTGTGTTCACGTGTGTGTGCGTTCACTTCTATACGTGTTGTGGACGTGTTGTTGTGTGTGTCCATGAATGTGGATGCGTGTCTGTATGTGTTTGCGTGTGTGTAAAGGTGTGTGTCCCCTACAGAAAAATGAAAAGCCCAGAAGCTGTGGTGGCTGCGGTCAGAGGAGGCTGGTGGGAGGAGCTATAGGAGGATGGGCTCATTGTAATGGCTGGAATAGAATAAATGGAACAGTATCAGGGCGGCGCACAATTGGCCCAGCGTCGTCCAGGGTAGGGGAGGGAATGGCCGGCAGGGATGTAGCTCAGTTGGTAGAGCATGGCGTTTGCAACGGCAGGGTTGTGGGTTCGATTCCCACGGGGGGCCAGTATGAAAAATTATGTATGCACTCTGGATAAGAGCGTCTGCTAAATGACTAAAATGTAATGTAAATGTATCAAACACATCAAACGTATGGTAGCCACATGTTTGACTCCGTTCCATTAATTCTATTCCAGCCATTACAATGAGCCCGTCCTCCTATAGCTCCTCCCCACTAGCCCCCACTGGCTGCGGCAGGCTGGGAAGCAGGCAGGGTGGCTGGCTGGCAAGGAGATAGAGAGCTCTGCCTCTCCTCTCCTTCATGTTGGCTTTCTGTGGGCTGTGTTAAAATAAATAAATGTGCATCTGCCTACTCCTCTCTCCTCTCCTCTCTTCTCTTCTCCTCTGCTCTCTCTCTGCTCTCCTCTGCTCCAACCGGCTTCTGGCTTTGTTTTACACCAAGCAGGCTGCTTTCACCTCCCTGCAGCACCAAAAGGAGCTCCGCTTTCCAGCTGCTAATCTGAGAATTGGCACAGAACTATTTTGTGCTTGTGCCTACAGGAGATTCAGTCAGCGAACGGAAACAAAAGGAAAGCAGGCTGATAAAATGACTCCAGTCAGAATCAGAATAGAAGCTGCTTTCTTTTTGTGATGAAACTATATTTCTGGGAGCTGAAATGGAGGAGAGGTAGAGGGGGAGGAGAGAGGGAGAGGGGGAGGAGAGAGGGAGAGAGGGAGGAGAGAGGGAGAGGTAGAGGGGGAGGATAGAGGGAGAGGGGGATGAGAGAGGGAGAGGGGGAGGAGAGAGGGAGAGGTAGAGGGGGAGGATAGAGGGAGAGGGGGAGAACAGCCACGGGAGAATTAGGCAATTTGTGTTCTACAGTCAGTAACTTTCTCTCCTCTCGCCTGGAACCGGTTTGTATTTTCTTCTGTTCTGGCTGACGGCGTCCTCGTCTATCTCAGTGTCCCCGGCGCCCTGCGATGAAGTGTGTTTCTGTGTGTGAACACAACCCCAGCACTGCCGTGTGCAGCTGGGAGAGATAATGTGTGTGTGGGTGTGTGTGCGTGCATGCATGCGTGTGTTTGCATGTGCCTATGTTCGGTGGGGATAAGTCGATGTGTGTGTGGCCAGGGCCAGTGAGTACTGCTTGGCAACCAGACACACATTACCTCTCCCCTGAGCCCCCCTTCACCCAGTCCTTTGGTTCTTTATCCAAGAACATGACAGACCTAACTGGTCTCAGAGCAAAAAATACTACATTTTACAAAATCCGTGCCACTCCATGTAGTATGATACACTACATGACCAAAAGTATGCTCGTTGAATATCTCATTCCAAAATCATGGGCATTAATATGGAGTTGGTCCCCCCTTTGCAGCTATAACATCCTCCACTCTTCTGGGAAGGCTTTCCACTAGATGTTGGAACATTGCTGCAGGGACTTGCTTCCATTCAGCCACAAGAGCATTAGTGAGGTCGGCCACTGATGTTGGGCAATTAGGCCTGGCTCGCAGTCGGCATTCCAATTCATCCCAAAGGTGTTCAATGGGGTTGAGGTGAGGGCTCTGTCCAGGCCAGTCCAGTTCTTCCACACCGATCTCGACAAACCATTTCTGTATATACCTCGCTTTGTGCACGGGGGCATTGTCATGCTGAAACAGGAAAGGGCCTTCCTCAAACTGTTGCCACAAAGTTTGGAAGCACAGAATCATCTAGAATGTCATTGTATGCTATAGCGTTAAGATTTCCCTTCACTGGAACTAAGGGGCCTAGCCCGAACCATGAAAAACAGCCCCAGACCATTATTCCTCGTCCACCAAACTTTACAGTTGGCACTATACATTGGGGCAGGTAGCGTTCTCCTTGCATCCGCCAAACCCAGATTAATCCGTCAGACTGCTAGATTGTGAAGCGTGATTCATCACGCGCTTTAGCACTCGGTGGTCCCGTTCTGTGAGATTGTGTGGCCTACCACTTCGCGGCTGAGCCGTTGTTGCTCCTAGATTTTTCCACTTCACAATAACAGCACTTACAGTTGACCGGGGCAGCTCTAGCAGGGCAGAAATTTGACAAACTTTGTTGGAAAGGTGGCATCCTATGACGGTGCCACGTTGAAAGTCACTGAGCTCTTCAGCAAGGCCATTCTACTGCCAATGTTTGTCTATGGAGATTGCATGGCTGTGTGCTCAAATCCACTCATTTGAAGGGTTGCCCACATACTTTTGTTAGGTTAGGAGTTAAGGTTAGGGTTAAGGTTAGGGTTAGGAGTTAGGTTAAAGGGTTAAGGTTAGGGTTAGGGTTAGGGGAAGGGGAAGCGAACATGCTAAGTAGTTGCAAAGTAGCTAAAAAGTAGTAAGCAGTTGCAAAGTTTCTAATTAGCTAAAATGCTAAAGTTGTCCGTAATGAGATTTGAACACGCAACCTTTGGGTTACTAGATGTTCACATTATACGCCCGACCAACCACCCTCCTTTTATTTTTGCCTTAATTAACCTCCTGTCATACCAAATTTAACATATCATACCTATTTGAGTGTCCCAGATTTAAGTAGGCCAATGTAATGTAACCTAACGTAAAGTAACATATACTAAATGGAATGGCATGGATTTTAATAAAATATAATATGTTTTGCTCTGAGACCAGGCTGGACAGACAGGCTTGGGCTGTTTCAAGACTGTTTCACCCCATTAACAACTGGCCCCCCTCCAACATTTTATTTTTATTTTTATTTAACCTTTATTTAACCTGGTAAGCCAGTTGAGAACAAGTTCTCATTTACAACTGCGACCTGGCCAAGATAAAGCAAAGCAGTGCTGAAAAAACAACAACAACACAGAGTTACATATGGAATAAACAAAACGTACAGTCAATAACACAATAGAAAATCTATATACAGTGTGTGGAAATGTAATAATTTATGGAGATAAGGCAATAAATAGGCCATTACTTACAATTATAACATGTCTAACCCCAACCATTAAAACACTCCCAGTTACAGGCGATAATTTGACAATCCAGATAATATTATGCTTTGTAGTATACATAAGCTGTATATGTACTGTATGTTATAGATAGTAGATGATGTTACCCAGTAGCAGAGCCTCCCTCTCTGATGTGAGGGGTCCTCTCATTGCTGCTTCACTCCTCCTGTCTCTGCTGCGGTACAGAGTGGTCGCACAGCCGTTCACTACCTACAGACACACACACACACAACACAGTGTTGGTCCTTATAGACACACAAACGCAATGGGAGCTGATATGTGTGTGCACTCATTGGGGTAGTGTTATTTTTATGAGAGAGAGGAGAGTGGCTGGTGCTACTGGTGTTACTCCATTGGGATTCCCCCCTCTCCTTCTCCTTCTCCTCTCCTCTCTTCACCAGTCCATCTCTGCCTTTCACAGGGCACAAGGGACATACACAGTAACCCACTACAAACCATAACCCCTCAACAAACACCAATTTACTTACCCCCCATATACCCCCCCACCCTTAATGCATAGGCCTACCCCCTGCTCTGAAGACGTCATCAGACGCTGACGTCTCCTCACACTGGCTGGCTGGGTCAATAAAATCACTCAAGAAGAGGGTACAGAGATGTTGATTGCATGTGAGTGAGTGTGTGTGTGTGTGTGTGTGTGTGTGTGTGTGTGTGTGTGTGTGTGTGTACACAGGAGGCTGGAGAGGGGAGGACAGCTCATAATAATGGCTGGATTGGAATGGATGGAATGGTATCATACATATGGAAACCATGTGTTTGATATGTTTGATACCATACCATTTATTCCGTTCCAGCCATTACTATGAGCTGTCCTCCCCAATTAAGGTGCCACCAGCTGCCTGTGGTGTTCAGTATTGTGTGCGTACTGTATAGTGGTGTATGTTGGGGAGGACTGACCTTCTCAGGTGTTTCTCCGTTGGTCCCCTCCACTACCACTACATCCCCGTTAGTCAGCATCTGAAAACAAGACACACAGAGAACAAGACAGAGACTAACATCAAGTACTGACCATTCAACACTGGTAACAAGCAGAGGCATAGAGCATGGTCTTAGTAACAGAAGCAGGATCCAAGTAGATGTTGTTTAATGTAGAATCTTTAGACTGTATGGAAACAATGTATCCTCCCTGGAGGTTCCATCTCTCCTTTTATTTGTTCATCTATCTATTCATTTGATCCATCTATCCACTGGCAGCTGAATACACTCTTTCTCCACATGAGCTCTATTCTAATTCATGTTCCCATTACCTCACTCCAATAACAATCATAAAACAGTTACAGTTAGCATAATCAGATAGAATCAGAAAGGTACTCATCCATCCACTGGTTGTATTATTCTCAGCAGTGGAGTGTATTCATGGATGCCAAGGAAAGCAAGGTTTCCACATTAATTTGACCAATGATACAGGCAAATTATTATAACGTAGATTCCAGTGGTGTAAAGTACTTAGGTAAAAATACTTTAAAGTACTACTTAAGTAGTTTTTTGGGGTATCTGTACTTAACTATTTATATTTTTTACAACTTTTACTTCGCTACATTACTAAAGAAAATGATGTACTTTTTACTCCATACATTTTCCCTGACAATCAAAAGTACTTGTTACATTTTGAATGCTTACCAGGACAGGAAAATTGTCAAATTCACACACTTATCAAGAGAACATCCCTGGTCATCCCTACTGCCTCTGATCTGGTGGACTCACTAAACACAAATGCTTCGTTTATAAATTATGTCTGAGTGTTGGAGTGTGCCGGCTATCAGTAAATACAAAATAAAATAAGAATCGTGCCATCTGGTTTGCTTAATATAAGGAATTTGAAATTATTTGTACTTTTACTTTTGATACTTAAGTATATTTTAGCAATTTCATTTACTTTAGATACTTAAGTATATTTAAAACCAAATACTTTTTGACTTTTACTCAGGTAGTATTTTACTGGGTGACTTTCACTTAAGTCATTTTCTATTAAGGTATCTTTACTTTTACTGAAGTATGAAAATTGGGTACTTTTTCCACCACTGGTAGATTCTGATCTAACCATAAACTCAAACATTGTGCCACTGGCTTGAGACGATTGAAGTTCAATATGTGGCCTAGATGTAATAGGTTCATGTTAACTAGCTAGCTAGCTAGCTAACTTAGCTGGTTCATTGTTGCCCATGCAAGAAAGTTAGGCTAGCAAGCATTTTAGCCAGGTAGCCTAGTCTAGGACAACAACAACTAAAAGTGTTTACTACTGTATGACAGTCATAGACCGTTTTGCCAACATGACAGAGAGGATGGCATTGGGGTTCATCTAGTCTACAAGTAGGGCGAGTCAACATGTTTTTTCTACTTGCACACACACACACACACACACACACACACAAATCAGTACCATGGACAGCCACATGATATTTAGCAACATTGATTGGACTAAATTGTTTTTGGTGTGTTTAAGTTTGTTTTCAGTGTATTAAACTAAGCATTTATAGCCTAGTTGATTTGATGATGAATAGCGGAGGCAGTGCTCCTGTTTTCTTTGTGCTGACTTGCGGTGGTTCTAAATCAGTAGATGTATAGTAAACTATCCAAATCATGAATTTACTTGACCATGCTGTAGGCCAGCTGAATTCAAAGTAGGGGTTAACATTTTTAGGAACAAAAAATTAAGAGAACCAATTATTGTATGGGACAATATACAGTGGGGGAAAAAAGTATTTAGTCAGCCACCAATTGTGCAAGTTCTCCCACTTAAAAAGATGAGAGAGGCCTGTAATTTTCATCATAGGTACACGTCAACTATGACAGACAAAATGAGAAAAGAAATCCAGAAAATCACATTGTAGGATTTGTAATGAATTTATTTGCAAATTATGGTGGAAAATAAGTATTTGGTCACCTACAAACAAGCAAGATTTCTGGCTCTCACAGACCTGTAACTTCTTCTTTAAGAGGCTCCTCTGTCCTCCACTCGTTACCTGTATTAATGGCACCTGTTTGAACTTGTTATCAGTATAAAAGACACCTGTCCACAACCTCAAACAGTCACACTCCAAACTCCACTATGGCCAAGACCAAAGAGCTGTCAAAGGACACCAGAAACAAATGTGTAGACCTGCACCAGGCTGGGAAGACTGAATCTGCAATAGGTAAGCAGCTTGGTTTGAAGAAATCAACTGTGGGAGCAATTATTAGGAAATGGAAGACATACAAGACCACTGATAATCTCCCTCGATCTGGGGCTCCACGCAAGATCTCACCCCGTGGGGTCAAAATGATCACAAGAACGGTGAGCAAAAATCCCAGAACCACACGGGGGGACCTAGTGAATGACCTGCAGAGAGCTGGGACCAAAGTAACAAAGCCTACCATCAGTAACACACTACGCCGCCAGGGACTCAAATCCTGCAGTGCCAGACGTGTCCCCCTGCTTAAGCCAGTACATGTCCAGGCCCGTCTGAAGTTTGCTAGAGTGCATTTGGATGATCCAGAAGAGGATTGGGAGAATGTCATATGGTCAGATGAAACCAAAATAGAACTTTTTGGTAAAAACTCAACTCGTCGTGTTTGGAGGACAAAGATTGCTGAGTTGCATCCAATGAACACCATACCTACTGTGAAGCATGGGGGTGGAAGCATCATGCTTTGGGGCTGTTTTTCTGCAAAGGGACCAGAACGACTGATCCGTGTAAAGGAAAGAATGTATGGGGCCATGTATCGTGAGATTTTGAGTGAAAACCTCCTTCCATCAGCAAGGGCATTGAAGATGAAACGTGGCTGGGTCTTTCAGCATGACAATGATCCCAAACACACCGCCCGGGCAATGAAGGAGTGGCTTCGTAAGAAGCATTTCAAGGTCCTGGAGTGGCCTAGCCAGTCTCCAGATCTCAACCCCATAGAATATCTTTGGAGGGAGTTGAAAGTCTGTGTTGCCCAGCGACAGCCCCAAAACATCACTGCTCTAGAGGAGATCTGCATGGAGGAATGGGCCAAAATACCAGCAACAGTGTGTGAAAACCTTGTGAAGACTTACAGAAAACGTTTGACCTGTGTCATTGCCAACAAAGGGTATATAACAAAGTATTGAGAAACTTTTGTTATTGACCAAATACTTATTTTCCACCATAATTTGCAAATAAATTCATTAAAAATCCTACAATGTGATTTTCTGAATTTTTTTTCTGATTTTGTCTGTCATAGTTGACGTGTACCTATGATGAAAATTACAGGCCTCTCTCATCTTTTTAAGTGGGAGAACTTGCACAATTGGTGGCTGACTAAATACTTTTTCCCCCCACTGTATATACTAAACACATACACTACCGGTGAAAAGTTTTAGAACACCTACTCATTCAAGGGTTTTTCTTTATTTTTACTATTTTCTACTTTGTATAATAATAGTGAAGACATCAAAACTATGACATAACACATATGGAATCATGTAGTAACCAAAAAAGTGTTAAACAAATCAAAATATATTTTATATTTGAGATTCTTCAAATAGCCACCCTTTGCCTTGATGACATTTGTTACTTTTCATTTTGATAAGGGATGAAAATGCAATGAATGGAAGGTTTTTAATTCTTGGGGAAAAAATGGAGGACCAGGGGGGACCAGGGTGGAGCAGGGCTAGCCTCAGAAGAAAGGACAAACGCACATGCACACGCACACACACACACGCTGCTGCCTGCTGTCTGCTGCCTGCTGTCTGCTGCCTGCTGTCTGCTGCCTGCTGCCTGCTGTCTGCTGCCTGCTGTCTGCTGCCTGCTGTCTGCTGCCTGGGCTCTCAGACCATCTTGAGAGGAAGTTTGAGCCATTTGAGCCATTTCAGAGTCTGGCATGCTCGGAGAGGAGTGAGTGGGTTGGAGAGTGAGAGGAGAGGGGGATGAGAGGACATGGAGGGAGGGGGATGAGAGGACATGGAGGGAGGGGGATGAGAGGACATGGGGGGAGGGGGATGAGAGGACATGGGGGGAGGGGGATGAGAGGACATGGAGGGAGGGGATGAGAGGACATGGAGGGAGGGGGATGAGAGGACATGGAGGGAGGGGGATGAGAGGACATGGAGGGAGGGGGATGAGAGGACATGGAGGTTAGGGGAATGAGAGGACATGGAGGGAGAGGGATGAGAGGACATGGAGGGAGGGGATGAGAGGACATGGAGGGAGGGGATGAGAGGACATGGAGGGAGGGGGATGAGAGGACATGGAGGGAGGGGGATGAGAGGACATGGAGGGAGGGGGATGAGAGGACATGGAGGTTAGGGGGATGAGAGGACATGGAGGGAGGGGATGAGAGGACATGGAGGGAGGGGGATGAGAGGACATGGAGGGAGGGGGATGAGAGGACATGGAGGGAGGGGGATGAGAGGACATGGAGGTTAGGGGAATGAGAGGACATGGAGGGAGAGGGATGAGAGGACATGGAGGGAGGGGATGAGAGGACATGGAGGGAGGGGGATGAGAGGACATGGAGGGAGGGGGATGAGAGGACATGGAGGGAGAAGGATGAGAGGACATGGAGGGAGGGGGATGAGAGGACATGGTGGTTAGGGGGATGAGAGGACATGGAGGGAGGGGATGAGAGGACATGGAGGGAGGGGGATGAGAGGACATGGAGGGAGGGGGATGAGAGGACATGGAGGGAGGGAATGAGAGGACATGGAGGTTAGGGGGATGAGAGGACATGGAGGGAGGGGATGAGAGGACATGGAGAGAGGGGGATGAGAGGACATGGAGGGAGGGGGATGAGAGGACATGGAGGGAGGAGGATGAGAGGACATGGGGGAGGGGGATGAGAGGACATGGAGGGAGGGGATGAGAGGACATGGAGGGAGGGGATGAGAGGACATGGAGGGAGGGGGATGAGAGGACATGGAGGGAGGGGGATGAGAGGACATGGAGGGAGAAGGATGAGAGGACATGGAGGGAGGGGGATGAGAGGACATGGAGGTTAGGGGGATGAGAGGACATGGAGGGAGGGGATGAGAGGACATGGAGGGAGGGGGATGAGAGGACATGGAGGGAGGGGGATGAGAGAACATGGAGGTTAGGAGAATGAGAGGACATGGAGGTTAGGGGAATGAGAGGACATGGAGGCAGGGGGTTGAGAGGACATGGAGGGAGGGGAATGAGAGGGATGAGAGGGAGAGAAAGGGGGATGCTGCTACTGTGGCCATGTTGCGATGTTTTTCTCCCGCAGAGATATGAGTGGTGCGACCTCAGGCTGGTGTGTGTGTGTGTGTGTGTCTACTGAGGGAGAGCCACTTGTGTAGAAACTACAATAGAAAGAGACAGAGATAGATAAAGAGGAGGGAGATAAAGAGGAGGGCGATAAAGAGGAAGGAGATAAAGAGGAGGGAGATAAAGAGGAGGGAGATAAAGAGGAAGGAGATAAAGAGGAAGGAGATAAAGAGGAGGGGGATAAAGAGGAGATATATAAAGAGGAGGGAGATAAAGAGGAGGGAGATCAAGAGGAGGGAGATAAAAAGGAAGGAGATAAAGAGGAGGGAGATAAAGAGGAGGGAGATAAAGAGGAGGATAAAGAGGAGGATAAAGAGGAGGGAGATAAAGAGGAAGGGGGATAAAGAGGAAGGGGATAAAGAGGAGGGAGATAATGAGGAGGGAGATAATGAGGAGGGAGATAAAGAGAATATTTGAACAGACAGCTATAGTAGCCTACAAAAAGAAATACTAGACTGCCACTACATCAAAACCATGTCTCTAACTCCCTCCTGCAGTCTGTATGTTTCACCATATATACATTTATATCCTTGTCGGTTACTCAGTATGTTAAAGGCCCAACAGTCAACCCTACAGAGCTCAGGGGCCTCCTTTGCAATGTACTCATATACGATACAGTACAGTGTGTTATCTGAAGGATCAGCAATAGGCACACCCTGGTACTGTTATGTATAAGGAGGTTCTCTTTGCCGTTTGTTTCTCTATATCTTTATATCTTCATAACCATCATGACTCAGAACCCTACACTCCCATCTGGATCAGTGCGTGTGAGTTTACACGCTTGTGTGGGTCTATGTGTGTGTGTTTACGCATTTGTGTGCATGCATGTTCTCTCACCTTGTCTCTCAGGGCTAGGACCTCTCCCTCCAGGTATCTGTGTTCGTCTCTAGCCTGCTCCAGCTCCACCTCCTTAGTCCTCAGCTGATCCTGCAGACTCAGCAGTTGCTGGGAGGAGAGAGAGACACACAGAGAAACAGAGTTACACAATAGACCTCAACACAGTTAGATAGAGAGACACACAGAGAGACAGTTACACAATAGACCTCAACACAGTTAGATAGAGAGACACACAGAGAAACAGAGTTACACAATAGACCTCAACACAGTTAGATAGAGAGACACACAGAGAGACAGAGTTACACAATAGACCTCAACACAGTTAGATAGAGAGACACACAGAGAGACAGTTACACAATAGACCTCAACACAGTTAGATAGAGAGACACACAGAGAGACAGAGTTACACAATAGACCTCAACACAGTTAGATAGAGAGACACACAGAGAGACAAAGTTACACAATAGACCTCAACACAGTTAGATAGAGAGACAGAGTTACACAATAGACCTCAACACAGTTAGATAGAGAGACACACAGAGAGACAGTTACACAATAGACCTCAACACAGTTAGATAGAGAGACACACAGAGAGACAAAGTTACACAATAGACCTCAACACAGTTAGATAGAGAGACACACAGAGAGACAGAGTTACACAATAGACCTCAACACAGTTAGATAGAGAGACACACAGAGAGACAAAGTTACACAATAGACCTCAACACAGTTAGATAGAGAGACAGAGTTACACAATAGACCTCAACACAGTTAGATAGAGAGACACACAGAGAGACAGTTACACAATAGACCTCAACACAGTTAGATAGAGAGACACACAGAGAGACAAAGTTACACAATAGACCTCAACACAGTTAGATAGAGAGACAGAGTTACACAATAGACCTCAACACAGTTAGATAGAGAGACACACAGAGAGACAGTTACACAATAGACCTCAACACAGTTAGATAGAGAGACACACAGAGAGACAGTTACACAATAGACCTCAACACAGTTAGATAGAGAGACACACAGAGAGACAAAGTTACACAATAGACCTCAACACAGTTAGATAGAGAGACACACAGAGAGACAGTTACACAATAGACCTCAACACAGTTAGATAGAGAGACACACAGAGAGACAGAGTTACACAATAGACCTCAACACAGTTAGATAGAGAGACACACAGAGAGACAGTTACACAATAGACCTCAACACAGTTAGATAGAGAGACACACAGAGAGACAGTTACACAATAGACCTCAACACAGTTAGATAGAGAGACACACAGAGAGACAAAGTTACACAATAGACCTCAACACAGTTAGATAGAGAGACACACAGAGAGACAGTTACACAATAGACCTCAACACAGTTTGATAGAGAGACACACAGAGAGACAGTTACACAATAGACCTCAACACAGTTAGATAGAGAGACACACAGAGAGACAAAGTTACACAATAGACCTCAACACAGTTTGATAGAGAGACACACAGAGAGACAAAGTTACACAATAGACCTCAACACAGTTAGATAGAGAGACACACAAAGAGACAGTTACACAATAGACCTCAACACAGTTAGATAGAGAGACACACAGATAGACAAAGTTACACAATAGACCTCAACACAGTTAGATAGAGAGAAAGTGCTGGGAGGACAAAAACAACAGAGAAGGTGACGAACACAGAGGAGACACCAGTAAGCAGGAACAACAGCAGGCAGAGGTCTGACTGTGTTGTGGTCTGGGTCCGGTTGTAAAGGGAGGGAGTGTGAACGTGGTAGACAGGTCAGTCAGAATACATCAAAGTGATGTGTAGCTGCACTGTCCCTAATACTCTTTGTTCCTAGGTACCGCTGCTATGGCCTTCAATTACCTTTTGCTAGTGAAAGCACAGGTACACATACCTGCAGCATGTGATGGTAGTGTTGGCACTGTATTGTATTGAAGGTACTGTATCTCAATTACTGTTGGTATAATCACATTCCCAATAGTGGAATCACAGGTGGAATATGATACAGGCGTAGATGGTGTAATATTGTACCTGATGCATGTTGTGCATGCTCTGCTGTAGTAGGTGTGTGTGTCTGTCAGGGGGGTGTTCGGGGTCGTCGGGGTGGCAGGACTTGACCTGCTCCTTCCTCAGCAGCTCCACCTCGTTCCTGTAGGCGTCCAGCTGCCAGCGCAGAGAGTCATTCTCCTCCCTCAGAGAGGCCCCAGACTGGCCACACACTCCTGGAGAGGAGGACGGGAGAGAGGGTTAGACACAAGACACACACACAAACACACATACGCATGCATGCACGCACCCGCACGCACACACACAAACTGCAGTGAGTCAACTCTCTACCCAACCGGTGAGGTTCTGAGTCTCTGGAAGTGGAGGTATCTGTTGTTCTCTCTCCTCCTCCCTACATGTCATGTATTCAGGACACATGAAAGGGAGCTGTTCAGAGCTGCTCAGTAAAGCACTGCTGTCCTTTCAACAGGCTCTTTCAGCAGGCATTAGAATAGGCTGCAGCATTGGAGCAGAGCAGTAATAGATTGTGAAGTGTTCTGAATCTGAGCAGCTTGGTCACTGTACCACCACAGCCCATCTATAACATCCCATCACATCCCAGCTGCTAGATCATTCTTCCTGCCATCTGACTGGCAGTGTCTAGGTTTCTGGGGCTGTGTGACAGGTCATGAACAATCCTCCACGGCATAAAGTTACCTATCTACCACCAATATATACTGTAGCAGTCTGGTGATTCATGAGCTACAGTGGCCTGCCATCATTAAAAGGTACAAGTGCCTAGGGGCTAGCAGCTAGGAGATAAGCACTAGGGCCTAGAACCTAAGAGTAAGTTTGGGATTGGGCCTGTGTCTGTCCTACCGTTGTCCTCCCTGCGTATCTTCTTACAGGGGCTCTCATCCGAGTCGTCGTCAGACATCTCCATCTCCTCCTCCCGTCGAATCCCCATGATCTCCTCACAATGGGCGTTCCGCAGCTCCTGTCACATCACAACACAAGGACACAAACAGGGCAAGGACCCCTCAGTGTCTCAGTCCTATACACCCAACCAGATGCCTGTCTAAAGATGGTTTCAACCAGACTGCCCTTTTAAGGATGGTTTCTAACTTAATATATTGTACCTGTGGACAGAGTCTGTGGTGGAAGAGGATTCAATTACCCCTAGACAGAACTATGGTCAACTGAGTCATTCCACCTCAAAAAGCACAAGAAAGAGGATTTCGACACCCACCATCTCCCCCAAAGTTCCCGAGCATGGCTTGCTGAAATGACATGGAATCACCCAATTTGTTTTCCTTCCACAATGGTTAAGGTTAGGATTTAGGGGGTAAGGTAAACTGATCCTAGATCTGTGCCTATGGGCAGTTTGAATGCTTCCTTTTTTTCACATGCTAAAGACAGAGGAGCATATAAATCATCTCATTCTCCCAGCTGCTCTGATAACTAGTACTGTCTCAGCTGTGAGGCTGTCTAATACCACCACTGTGAAATCTCTCCTCAGATAGAGTAAATGTGCTTAGCAATGACTCAACTAGGGGAGAGAGCGATAGAGTTATGAGAGGGAAATGGAGAGAGAGAGAGAAAGGGAGAGAGGGTTGGAGGGAGAGTTTTGTTATGTGTGACTGTGAGCACAGAAAGCCTCAGCTGCAGCACTGAACCAGCCAGAGCCTTTTTCTTAGAAGCTACAGTAGGGCATGAAGTCTCAGAAATCCAATGGTGTTCAGAGCCTTATCTGATCTCATGATTTCTGCCATCTCCATTATCAGTTCATAATAAAACTGTAATTTCATACTACTGTCATGGAGGATGTTGATACTGACATCAGTAGCTAATTAATTCACAGCCATTTGTCATAGTTAATCTATGACGGTTCAGGGTGCAGACTTTCCTTACTTTAACTACTTGAACATTTACCAAGCATACTACTGACCCTTAACAAAGGATTTCACAATGGTGGCATGCTAGCAAGACTCACTCCATAGTTTTACTGTTAGTGTCTCTTCTTCCAAATCAATGCCTTACCTCTGATTGCTTTGAGAATAGACATAGCATGATTCCTTTCTTACTGACTTGACTTAGAGACAGGTATGAACATAGAGGGCTTACAGTATGAATGATCATATAAGGTTATAGAGATTCTCCAGTGCTTTTGTATACTTTTTAGCCAGTAGTTCTGAAGGTAGTGCTCACGAGCCAAAAGTGGTCCCCGAAAATACGTCACATATGTGCAGAGATGTGCACCACATCATTGCTCTCTCTCTCTCGCTCTGCTGTGTGTGCATCTTGCTAGCTGTCACTTAAATGGCAAGGGGCTAAAGCTCATTGGCTAGAACTCTAATTGCTAGGGGGCTGGCGCAGCACAGCATCCAGAAAAACAGTCGCTTTCAAACTAGGGATTTCGTGCCTAATTGAGGTAATTCTGCAGATAGATAATGCATGTATGACCTACACATTGACACATCCAGCCCAAAGCGGGAGGTTTAAAAAATACTTAGTAGTTGCCAAAGTTCTGGAGCATGTCTTTAACATTTGCCTGGATAATGCTGGCCCCCACAGATAGACACTCTCAAATACCTGGTCATTACTTTTAATTCACTTCAATAAATCGTCATGGTCTCCATATGGCCAAATCAAGACCAAGGGGGTGTAAAATAATCAATGATTCAGATCTAGGTTTGTGCAATGTTTCTACAACCAAATATATCCCCATTCTATGAGATCAATAGGATGTTTTTGTTTAGTTCTAATGAAAGTGATAACTAACATGTGTTTCCCTCCTGTAGAGAATATTCCAGCATGCTGACTTGTTATAATTCCAATGAATTATTGATCTGTCTTAACCCTGGAAGCCTCTGTTGCCATAGCACCCACTCACACTTTCTAGGAGGCGTCAGATCTTTAGTTACTGTCATCTGCGCGCGCGTGTGTGTTTCATCAATGTGAGAAAAAGTCTACGAATAGTACTGTAGGAGAGTAACACACAGCATCCGTAGATCAGAACAACATGGCTGTCTGTCCATCTGTCTGTGTATCTGTGAGGGCACAGCAGTCTGCAACAACGGCAACATGAAACACAGTAGCACTCAATCCTTCTAGAGTGTCTGTCTGTCAATCTCTCCTGTCCTGAGGGGTCCAAACATGACAAGGAATAAGGGGGTAAGGAGAGAGTACCAACCTCACACTGCTTTCTCCAAATGTCTATGTTCTTGCGCTGCGCTTTAGTGAAATGGTCCCATGCCTTCTGCCTGGAGGCAGCGGTGAACACAGCCGTGATCTGCTCAACTTGGGGTGAACAGGAGAGTCAAGACAAGACAAGACTTTATGTAGAGCTTAGATCCTACTGTACCACCCAGGCACAACACCACAGAGAAGACACTAGGAGCTTCATCCTGCCAGCCTGGGTTAGTGGATCCCATTGCATTTACCTGTACCACCCACCAACATATTGAGAATCATTGTGTGGGCTGTGATTTTTACACATTATTTTTGTTGGTTTGTAGGGCCTCATATGTTAAATGCTGGTCGTAGTGTAACCTGGTGTCTCCTTCACGGTGCTGTACAGTACTTACATCTCATACCTGCTGATTCAGTTCCTTCAGGACTGACAAAGACAACATTCTACAATGGATGGCTCGCTTTGTGATACTAGACATACTATTGAATTTACATAAAAGGAGTATTTTGTCATTAATCATTCATAACTCTTTTGAAAATGTTGTATTTACTGTAGTCATCACTATTCTCCCCACCAGTAGAATAATGTTACCTTTAAAGCTTGGCTCTGTTCTGATTGCATACTGTCATATTTATCTTCAATAAACAACAGGAACTTTAAATAGTGTCATTATTACTACTGGACAAGAGCACTGTGACCAGGTCAACATTAAAGCTACACCCCCTCATCATCCTCTACGTCTACTCCGGTGATTTAATTCATATCTCTGGACTTTGCTTCATGGATTTTCATATTAAAGCAACAGCAGAGGACTATTTAGCTCAGTTTTTCTTCTCAGTGTTGAGCATAAAAAAATTACAATAAAATGATGACTATTTAAACAGTAATTAGCCATTGATCAATCTTGTTGTTGTCTCATTGTCTTTCCAGATGGTATTTCATATCATTTCAATATCAGTCCATAGTGTACATTGACATTGTTTGAGAGTGCCTGCTGGAGGGATACTGTTCTATGATGCCTACCTGGGAGGTACAGTAGGTAGATCAGCTGGTCCTCTCCTGTAGAAAGCTCCAGACAGACACACAGAGGTTTCCTCAGGACACTGTACTGTCCTTACCTCTGTCTGGTCTCTGACTACTGTCACCCTCCTAACTATAGGCTCATCACCGCACAGCTGTATAGAACAACTGGTCTTTAGTGCTATGTGAGAGGTACCTGTAGTGCACTGTGTCTAGGAAGGGTTTATGAGAATAAAGTGTTACAGGTAGAGGGAGCGTGTATTAAAAGGTAGTGCAGAGTGTGTCTAGTTAGATGCTTACACTGAGTCAGTATGGCCAGCAGGGAGTTTTTAAACGTCTCCTTGGCTAGCTCCATCTCTTCCTCGTGCTGGGCCTTCTCACTCATCAGCCTCCGGACGTGGCTATTGGCTGACTGGATCATAGAGTAGAAGTGATTGGCCGACCGCCGGTTGACCTCACCACGGTCGATCCATGTGAATAGGACCGCAGTCGCTTCACTGAACTTATGGTCATCTGGAGGGGGATGATGGGGGAGAAGGAGGGGAGAGGTTTAAGGCTGGGGGTTTAAAACAGTGAAGCTGAAAGCCTATGAAAATGCACTTGGGTAGTCCATGAAATAAATGATATGGCCATGTACTTTGAAGAAATTCTACTTCTATCTTCCCCTCCATGCTTCAGTCCACAGAAACTGAACAGCATGGCGAGATTAACTATCAGACTGTTTCATATCCTCTGAGTGCCTGTGGATGAGACCACAGTCTGCTCTGAACACAAAATGCATTTCTGGGTTTGAATCAGCAGAAACTGGTTGTTGAGCGAGTGTATCCTCTTTAACTGTCTGTGTCTCGGTGGGCCTTTGTCAAGTGCATTCTTCACATTTGAATAATAATTGAAACGTGCCAAAGAGCCGTGTCCGATCGCACAGCGCAGAGTGAATTAGAAATCGTTTAACGAGTTCAATACCCACTGCAACACGACCTGAGAGCACACAGATGCTTGGATGAAAACACTTTCCACCTCACAGCTCTAGTCCTATTCAGGAGAGGCAGCAGCGTACAATCATACAGTCATATTATAATGCAGTCACATGAAGGTATTGTGGGCCAGCACAACACAGGGAATAATGGAAGTATATTTCCCCAGCCTTTTGAATGAATAATCAAATCAAAATATCTCACAGTGTTTGGCTATGTGTAATATTAAATGGAAAGTGTGGAGCACTAAAACTCTCTATAGTAATAGCCAGTGGTGTAGTGTAGGGTAAACCTTTTTTATTCTGTGCGAGCGTTTACCTACCTATCACAGAAAATGTGTGACACACAAACAAACAAATGCACACACATACACTCTCTTTCTCGCCATCTACCCTCCCCTCCTCTTTCTTTCATCTGTGACCACCAGTTAGACTGTCTCTACTGCTGCAGCCTCAGTGTGAAGGCTCATAACATCCCTTCATAGCAGCAGCAGCTGTATTTGTGTTGAGAGAGAGACAGAGTAATGCTCTGTAATGTGGTAATGAACATGATTAAGCTATTTACCCGCCTGAGAATGTAAAAGCATTAACCAGAGGCTGTTTGAATGAATATGATTATGGAGAAACAGAACACTTTCAAACACCACTCTGAACAGTGAGCAGAGACAGTGGAACCGCGGGACAAGAAGGATAGCTCAGAGAGGGAGAATGAGAAAGAGAGAGGGGGAATATTAGCAGGAAAGCACAGAATGGGAAAAGAAAGCACCAGAGATGGAAAAGGAGGCAGGACAACCCACATTTCCCACCAGCAGAAGACGAGGAAATCTAGGAATTCTGAGCTCCAGGGAACGTGATGAAGGGAGGGAGGGGTGGGAAATAAGGGTAGGGGGTGTGATGGGGTGGTTACTGGTCAGAACACAGCATGACATCTCCCAGCCGTGACCCATCACATTATCATACGCTTCATAGAGAGATGATAGATGAAAAGACTCTCTCTGCCTCATATCTATTGTATCAATGTGCCTCCTCCTAGAGTCCATCTCTGAATGTCTGTTTTGACTGAGATAGGAGAAGGAAATGGAGAGAGGGAGGGGGGGGATGTCGATAAGGCATTGTGATGCAATTGGTTTCATTTCAGCACTCTCTCTCTCTTTCTGCCTCTCTCTCTCCATATTGAGCTGTATTGGAGATGTCTGATGCCCTTTGGGCTTTCTCAGCAGAGAGAGAGAGAGAGAGAGAGAGAGAGAGAGAGAGAGAGAGAGAGAGAGAGAGAGAGAGAGAGAGAGAGAGAGAGAGAGAGGCAGTCGGGATGCACCATGTGGGGAGAAAGAGAGGGGGGAGTGGAGCTGACTAGTGCTGTGATGGCTGATGAGGTAGAGGGGCCAACAGAGTCAAACTCCCCTGTCAGATAGATGCAACCTGAGGCTGCTTAGGAAAGAGGGAACAGAGGGAAGAGACCTGCCTCAGGTTATTTACGTCTCTCTGTCCATTCGGTAAAGAACAGACAATAACACAGCATGATGTCATAGCTCTTTGTCCAGGAATGTTCACATGCTGCTATGATGGTTAGTGTAACACAGTAGATGGATATTGAAGGGAAGGGAAGCCATGACTGTATTTATCATGCAGAGAGAGAATGGGTAGTGTGTCTGAGAGAGGTCTAGCCGACAGAGTGAGATCAATAACTCATTTAGATGATATAAGAAATTAGAAACGAAAACTGTATTTTTGTAACACAACATTATCATGTCCGATTATTTTTCTTCAATATCAAATCACCATAACATCAGGGGAATGTTTAATTGCTCTGTCTGTACTACACTAAGATAACAATCATGAGAATGTATGTTCAATTGTTTCCATACTGTGTGTAATACAGTGTGCAGCTTGGACCAGTGTACATAACATTACACACATTACATGCCACCATGACCCATCTGCAGCACACACACTGAGCATCAGCTGTGGGATGGGTGGGACAGCTGGACATGACACAGAACATCCAGACAACATCAGTACTTTATCATAAAAACCAAACAACCAACCAAACAGAATCTGGGCTCTGAACGATCATCCTCATTGGTCCTCTCACCTTTCAATCTCTCCGCCAGCAGTCCTGCCTCGTGGTCTGAGAAGTGCATGATGGGAGGTGGCGAGGGTGGTCGGAAGAAGTCTTCGTGGATCATCTGTCGGTGTCGTTCCTCCCTGGCCAGCAGCCTCTGTTGACATTCCCACTCATACAGGTCGTCTCTGGCCTGAGCAAAGTCCACATGCATCCTCCCTGAGTCCTTCTTATCTGTACTGGAGCCAATACGCATCCGGTAGCCTGGGGACACAGGGCATTTAGAGGTCAGATACACTAAACGCAACAATACAAAGACATTCAAAACACGTACACGTACACAGACACAAACATACATACTGTGGACAACTGATACAGTGCCTTGTAAACGTATTCATCCCCCTTGGCGTTTTTCCTATTTTGTTGCATTACAACCTGTAATTTAAATGGATTTTTATTTGGATTTCATGTAATGGACATACACAAAATAGTCCAAATTGGTGAAGTGAAATGAAAAAAATAACTTGTTTCAAGAAATTCTAAAAAATAATTAACGGAAAAGTGGTGCGTGCATATGTATTCACCCCCTTTGCTATGAAGCCCCTAAATAAGATCTGGTGCAACCAATTACCTTCAGAAGTCACATAATTAGTTAAATAAAGTCCACCTGTGTGCAATCTAAGTGTCACATGATCTGTCACATGATCTCAGTATACATACACCTGTTCTGAAAGACCCCAGAGACTGCAACACCACTAAGCAAGGGGCACCACCAAGCAAGCGGCACCATGAAGACCAAGGAGCTCATCAAACAGATCAGAGTTGGGTTATAAAAAAATATCCGAAACTTTGAACATCCCACGGAGCACCATTAAATCCATTATTTAAAAATGGAAAGAATATGGCACCAAAACCTGCCAAGAGAGAGCCGCCCACCAAAACTCACAGACCAGGCAAGGAGGGCATTAATCAGAGAGGCAACAAAGAGACCAAAGATAACCCTGAAGGAGCTGCAAAGCTCCACAGTGGAGATTGGAGTATCTGTCTGTAGGACCACCGTACACTCCACAGAGCTGGGCTTTACTGAAGTGACCAAAAAAAGCCATTGCGTAAAGAAACAAATAAGAAAACACGTTTGGTGTTCACCAAAAGGCATGTGGGAGACTCCCCAAATATATGGAAGAAGGTACTCTGGTCAGATGACACTAGAATTGAGCTTTTTGGCCATCAAGGAAAGCGCTATGTCTGGCGCAAACCCAATACCTCTCATCACCCCGAGAACACCATCCCCAAAGTGAAGGATGGTGGTGGCAGCATCATGCTGTGGGTATGTTTTTCATCGGCAGGGACTGGGAAACTGGTCAGAATTGAAGGAATGATGGATGGCGCTAAATACAGGGAAATTCTTGAGGGAAACCTGTTTCAGTCTTCCAGAGATTTGAAACTGGGACGGAGGTTCACCTTCCAGAAGGACAATGACCCTAAGCATACTGCTAAAGCAACACTCAAGTGGTTTAAGGGGAAACATTTCAATGTCTTGGAATGGCCTGGTCAAAGCCCAGACCTCAATCCAATTGAGAATCTGTGGTATGACTTAAAGATTGCTGTACACCAGCGGAACCCATCCAACTTGAAGGAGCTGGAGCAGATTTGCCTTGAAGAATGGGCAAAAATCCCAGTGACTAGATGTGCCAAGCTTATAGAGACATACCCCAAGAGACTTGCAGCTGTAATTGCTGCAAAAGGTGGCTCTACAAAGTATTGACTTTGGGGGGGTGAATAGTAATGTATGCTCAAGTTTTCAGTTTTTTGTCTTATTTTTTGTTTGTTTCACAAGAAAAAATATTTTGCATCTTCAAAGTGATAGGCATGTTGTGTAAATCAAATGATACAAACCCCAAAAAAATCAATTTTAATTCCAGGTTGTAAGGCAACAAAATAGGAAAAATGCCAAGAGGGGTGAATACTTTCGCAAGCCACTGTATATACAGTCATGTAAACTCATACACTCAAAGTATACAGTATTACAAATGCCTACATTCTATACCCCACGTACCACCACAAAGATCATTAGCAAACCAAAAGGACAAACTTTACATTTTCAACTATTCATAATGCTAAAATATTCATCTATTCCTCCTCATCAATAGGCACACCTCCAGCCTGCATAGCTACAGTCTATTTCTGCTCCTGTCTTGGCGTAACGGCTTTAAGTGACACAAGGTCACTGTTTTTACTCCTCTACAGTGTTCATATCATTAATACATATTCTATTAAAAAGGAATACTTAAAAACTGCTGCAAATACATAGTTATGCTGACCACTGACCAGAGACGTAGAGCATCTCATTTGTATCTTGTGTGTATAGTATAGCATTTGCGTAGTATAGTATTTGTATAGTAAAGTAAAGTAAAGTATAGTATAGTATAGTATAGTATAGTATAGTATAGTATAGTATAGTATAGTACTGACCGGAGAGGTATAGGGACTTGTCCACCATGAACTCCTCACTGAAGCGGATGTGACAGAAGTTCTTCTTGCTCTTCCTGATGGCGATGATCTCACCACACTGATCAAACACCTCCCTGATGATCTCCTCGCTGGCGTTCTCCGGCAGACCCCCGACAAACACTGTCTTACACCCTGGGGGCCGCTCCCGCGTTGACGGAGGAGGCAGGTCTGGAACAACATGCATGCTCAGGTCACATCTGGTGACAATTCTTGTGACCACAGTCCATTTATGAACGTATTTATATTAATTTAGATGGAAAGGATAGAAAAGCATGCAAGTGTGTGTGTGTGTGTGTGTGTGTGTGTGTGTGTGTGTGTGTATTTGTACAGTGGGGGAAAAAAGTATTTAGTCAGCCACCAATTGTGCAAGTTCTCCCACTTAAAAAGATGAGAGAGGCCCGTAATTTTCATCATAGGTACATGTCAACTATGACAGACAAATTCAGAAAAGAAAATACAGAAAATCACATTGTAGGATTTTTTATGAATTTATTTGCAAATTATGGTGGAAAATAAGTATTTGGTCACCTACAAACAAGCAAGATTTCTGGCTCTCACAGACCTGTAACTTCTTCTTTAAGAGGCTCCTCTGTCCTCCATTCGTTACCTGTATTAATGGCACCTGTTTGAACTTGTTATCAGTATAAAAGACACCTGTCCACAACCTCAAACAGTCACACTCCAAACTCCACTATGGCCAAGACCAAAGAGCTGTCAAAGGACACCATAAACAAAATTGTAGACCTGCACCAGGCTGGGAAGACTGAATCTGCAATAGGTAAGCAGCTTGGTTTGAAGAAATCAACTGTGGGAGCAATTATTAGGAAATGGAAGACATACAAGACCACTGATAATCTCCCTCGATCTGGGGCTCCACGCAAGATCTCACCCCGTGGGGTCAAAATGATCACAAGAACGGTGAGCAAAAATCCCAGAACCACACGGGGGGACCTAGTGAATGACCTGCAGAGAGCTGGGACCAAAGTAACAAAGCCTACCATCAGTAACACACTATGCCGCCAGGTACTCAAATCCTGCACTGCCAGACGTGTCCCCCTGCTTGTCCAGGCCCATCTGAAGTTTGCTAGAGTGCATTTGGATGATCCAGAAGAGGATTGGGAGAATGTCATATGGTCAGATGAAACCAAAATATAACTTTTTGGTAAAAACTCAACTCGTCGTGTTTGGAGGACATAGAATGCTGAGTTGCATCCAAAGAACACCATACCTACTGTGAAGCATGGGGGTGGAAACATCATGCTTTGGGGCTGTTTTTCTGCAAAGGGACCAGGACGACTGATCCGTGTAAAGGAAATAATGAATGGGGCCATGTATCATGAGATTTTGAGTGAAAACCTCCTTCCATCAGCAAGGGCATTGAAGATGAAACATGGCTGGGTCTTTCAGCATGACAATGATCCCAAACACACCGCCCGGGCAACGAAGGAGTGGCTTCGTAAGAAGCATTTCAAGGTCCTGGAGTGGCCTAGCCAGTCTCCAGATCTCAACCCCATAGAAAATCTTTGGAGGGAGTTGAAAGTCTGTGTTGCCCAGCGACAGCCCCAAAACATCACTGCTCTAGAGGAGATCTGCATGGAGGAATGGGCCAAAATACCAGCAACAGTGTGTGAAAACCTTGTGAAGACTTACAGAAAACATTTGACCTGTGTCATTGTCAACAAAGGGTATATAACAAAGTATTGAGAAACTTTTGTTATTGACCAAATACTTATTTTCCACCATAATTTGCAAATAAATTCATTACAAATCCTACAATGTGATTTTCTGGATTTTTTTTTCTCATTTTGTCTGTCATAGTTGACGTGTACCTATGATGAAAATTACAGGCCACTCTCATCTTTTTAAGTGGGAGAACTTGCACAATTGGTGGTTGACTAAATACTTTTTTTCCCCACTGTATGTATGTGTGTGTGTGTGTGTGTATTTGTATGTGTGTGTGTTTGTGTTTGTGTGTGTGTGTGTGTGTGTGTGTGTGTGTGTGTGTGTGTGTGTGTGTGTGTGTGTGTGTGTGTGTGTGCGCATGGGTGGACGTGTTTAACTATACAAGAATAGCAGACAAACAAACATTTGACCAACTAGGGACATTTTCTTAGTCCCCACAAGGTCAAATGCTATTTCTAGGGAGTTTAGGGTTAAGGTTAGGGTTAGAGTAAGGGTAAGGGTAAGGGTACAGGTTAGGTTTAGGGTTAGGGGTTAGGATTTGTGTGTCCCCACAACGTTAGTTGTACAAGACAGGGTGTGTGTTGGTGTGTGTGAGTCTTACTGGGGTTCTGGGGGAACAGGGTGCAGCTCTGGCAGTGGATGATCTCCTTGATGACGGGGGGACCAGGCGGAGGAGGGACCAGGCTGATACCTGCCATCATGGGGTTGATGGGAGCTAGGAGACCCAGCCCTGGATCAAAACCCTGGATACAGATAGAATCTGGAGGAGAGAGATAGGAGAAGAAGAGTTAGTCTGGAGGAGAGGAGAGGACGAGAGGGGAGGAGGAGGGGAGGGGGGAGAGAGAGTTGAGAGGAGAGGAGAGGAGCAATGAGACCCAGCCCTGGTTTAAAGGCTTGGATACAGGTAAAGTATGAAGGGGAGAGAGAGGAGAGAGAGAGAGAGAGAGAGAGAGAGCGAGAGAGATGTACTTATTAATATCTTCAGAACTGAACATGATGAGACTGGGAGAATGGACAAGACAGAAATCTCCCTGGCTGCTTGTCTCAGGCCCTATACAATCACACAGGGTCTGAGAGAGAGAACAGACACTGATCTACCTTAGAGTAGAATCCAATCTGACTGAAGCTGTCACACAAGCCTGTCACTACTGTGAGGATACAGATATAAATATTAGAATGTAGAATCGCAACTTCATATTTATGAAATCATCAATCAAGTCCTCACTGCAGATATGAGTTTGTCAGCAAAGGTGAGTGTGAAGAGCGCATGTGTAGGAGGGAGACTGATTCTATGTGATGCTGTCAGAAAGATTCCAGTGCTCAATATGTCTCTACTATCCTAAGAGGCTGCAAAGCAAAGAATCACTTCTACTGGCTGTGTCTGGCGAAGCCTCGAAGAGAAAGCGTCTAGTGTTGCGAAGCCAAGTGTGTTTTATTACAGAGAAGGAGTTTTTAAGAGGAGCTGCAAATCATTGAGGCTGGAGAGAGAAGAGAGAGAGAGAGAGAAAATATATCTGGAAGATTATCTCACATAAATATCCTGAGTCACAATCATGAATAATCTGAGATTGTGTGGATCTGTGGAAAACTCATTAAAATGTTCACTGTGATGATCTGAACAGGTAAATGACGTCTCCTCTCCCCACATTCATCATCCACTAATGCTGTTTCTCTTTTCCTCGCTTTCTTCTGCACTTTTCTTTTACCCTCCTGGTGAAAATAATTCAAGGCCGTTAGTTTTCCTCATTGGCCCTGGCCACGCTCTGTTACGTCTGCCAGTGGGAGAGAGTTCATCTCCCTGGCCCCTCTGTTACGTCTGCCAGGGGGAGAGAGTTCACCTCCCTGCCAGGGGAGAGAGTTCACCTCCCCAGCCCCTCTGTTACGTCTGCTGGGGGAGATAGTTCACCTTCCCGGCCCCTCTGTTACGTCTGCAAGGGGGAGAGAGTTCACCTCCCCGGCCCCTCTGTTACGTCTGCCGGGGGAGAGAGTTCACCTCCCTGCCGGGGGAGAGAGTTCCCCTCCCTGCTGGGGGAGAGAGTTCAACTCCCCGGCCCCTCTGTTACGTTTGCCAGGGGGAGAGAGTTCATCTCCCCGGCCCCTCTGTTACGTTTGCCAGGGGGAGATAGTTCACCTCCCCGGCCCCTCTGTTACGTCTGCCAGTGGGAGAGAGTTCACTTCCCCGGCTCCTCTGTTACGTCTGCCAGGGGGAGAGAGTTCACACTTTGTTTATTTGTCATTGTTTAATTTCTCTCTTTCTTTTCCTCTCCTCCCTCCCTCTCTCCCTCTCTCCCTCCCTCCCTCCCTCTGTTCTCACCCTCTACTCTGCAGGTTTGTGTGTACGGCTGGACGCTGGTTCGCTGGGCTCTGGATCTCCCCTCAGGAAACAGCTGCTCGTAATTACAGTGAAGGTGAGACATCATCCATTACATACTCTATAACCCCCATTATCTTTCTCCTCCTCTTCTCCCTCACTCTCTTCTCTTTCCCTTCCCTCTCTCTCCCCCAGTCTCTCTTTCCCTCTCTCTTTTCTCGCTCTTATTTCAGTTCTCTCTCTCTCTCTCTCTCTCTCTTGGAGCTGAGGTCTGTGCTCCAGGAGGATATCAGTATTAATCTGTCTTTTCCTTGGCTCTGAGGAGGGCGGATCCAGTCCAGCTGTCCAGACGTCCCTGCTGTCTCTCAGCTCATTAAGGAGGAGAAGGACTGTACAGTACTGACCCAATGGAACTACAGTGACGATGGGCCGCTCTGCTTCTTTCCTTCCCTCCATTCCTGAAGTAATCCCAGATCTGAGAGGGTTGGATAGCTGAAACCAATCAAATCAACCAGTCAAACTCTGCCTTGACTTGCGGGACGGTTGACCTAATGTGCGCAAATGTGATTAGCATGACTGTTGTAAGTAACTGTAAACGTTCCAGGACATAGACATGTCCTATATGGGCAGAAAGCTTACATTCTTGTTAATCTAACTGCACTGTCCAATTTACAGTAGCTATTACAGTGAAAACATACCATGCTATTGTTTGAGGAGAGTGCACAACAACAAAAAACGTATCATGGCAACTGGTTTGATACATTCACCTCTGAAGGTAAAGAATGTACTTACATTCAGTAATCTTGCCCTGATTTGTCATCCTAAGGGTCCCAGAGATAAAATGTAGCATAGTTTTGTTTGATAAAATCAATTTTTATATTCAAATGTAGGAACTGTGTTCTACAGTTTGAACCCCTGCTGTCTCTGGCTCCACACCCACCCCGCCCGGCCATCTAGATGTGTGAAAGTTA
The DNA here is from genome assembly GCF_964263955.1 of Coregonus lavaretus. NCBI lineage: Eukaryota > Metazoa > Chordata > Actinopteri > Salmoniformes > Salmonidae > Coregonus > Coregonus lavaretus. The sequence goes on from NC_139992.1 coordinate 21,777,575, forward strand.
GTGTATAAGCTAATGATCCATCATGTCTGACATTCCTGGGAGTGTGTAAACTTACATTTTGTATTACCATATCATTTTTGTATGTTCTCTATAGTTTTGTACTTGAAAATGTATCAATTGATCAATTTGGCACATTTGGGCAGACTTGATACAAAATAGTCCAGTATTGCAATGCTTCACTGGATCAATCTGAAACTTTGGACACACACTGCTGCCATCTAGTGGCCAAAATCTAGATTGCGCCTAAACTGCAATATTATATTGTGGCCTTTCCCTTGCATTTCAAAGATGATGGAAGAAAAAAAATGGCATGTTTTTTGGTTTGTATTATCTTTTACTAAATCTAATGTGTTATATTCTCCTATATTAATTTCACATTTCCACAAACTTCAAAGTGTTTCCTTTCAAATGGTATCAAGGATATGCATATCCTTGCTTCAGGTCCTGAGCTACAGGCAGTTAGATTTGGGTATGTCATTTTAGTTGAAAATTGAAAAAAGGGTCCGATCCTTAAGAGGTTAATGCAGTGATCTTTTCCCCCCCAGTGAAATAATAGTCCTATATACACGGCTTCATATTACAATAGATTTTCTCCATACAACTCTCAGCTTTCCTGAGTTAAATCCATGTATTCAGTTATTCAGGGATTACACAAACTCAGCCTCCAAATCTCCTTCTGTGCTCATTTAATGAACCTCACAATGCAGCTCTCACAATGACATCTAAGAGCGCAACGATGCTGCTACATATAGGTACTGAACACAGTGGAACTATCCAAATCCTTATAGAAAATGATTTTGTTAATGGTAAATAAATAAAATGGTAAAGCACCTGTACATTTGAAGGAACTTTGCGTTTTTAATATAAATCCATAACTGAAAACATAATAGCAGTGAGATCAGTGTGGTTACATTTCAACCACAGACTCACTAGGGATCATGACAGAGGCCCAGACTATACGTTCCCAACATTTATAGTATGACATATATTCCATATAACAGTCCATAGAGTGGTTTATTTTGTTATAGACTTGAATAACATTAGAGAGGACTGAGAGCAAAACGTACATATTTATTAGAACCAGATGTTGGTGACATTTTCAAGCTGAGTGTTTTTCCAGCCCTGTCCTCCTTAGCTGTTGTAACAGTCTTAATGGTCTGAAAGAACCTCACTCGGCTAGTTCTCACAGTGTGTCTGTGTGTGTGTATTTGCGTGCGTGCGAATCACTGTCTTCCAGTCCTATCCACTTTATACATAATAATAATGTTATTGGTCTGGAAGAATCTGTTAGTTCTCAAAGGCCTTAGTGTGACTGGGTCCTCTTTGAAGTGCCCAAACCCTGTGTGCATGTGTGGGGTTGTACATGTGTGAGGTTGTACATATGTGTAGGCCAAAACATCATCCAGTGAAAAGAACCTGAGGAATTTTTTCCCAGCAAGAATCTATTAAGCTCAGCTAATCATCCTGAAGCTCAGTCAGGACTGATTTCCCAGACCTCTCAACACTAAATATACAATTCAAATGACCTTCCATGCCTACTTATGACAATTACATAAATATGCATGATCTGAAACCTGCTCATGAATTTTTAAATCAGCCGGATTTCTCTCTATCCTCGCTGGCTACGCTGTCAAAATGATAAAAACAATTGGATGCACACACACACCCTATTAGCATCAGCGGAGAGACAGACATGTAGTCAGGCCATTAGAAAAGAGAGCAGGGAGATTTTCTTTGTATTGTTCCTATCCTCAGTCAGTCTCTCTGCGGGGAAGGAACAACGTCTACTTAATAATGTCGTATCTAGCTGCTGATGGGGACACAACAATTAGAACCATGACATTGGGCTATTGACTAAGGAATTGTCAACTGAATCTGAATTGTTGTGATTATTGGTGCTGATTGTCAAAAGACAAATGGTAGAGGCTGTGGGAGTTGACTTGTGATATACACACAATCTTAAGGTCCTATCTTAAGTCCTTAGGTCTAACCTGTATAAAGGTGAATATTGTATTATAAGAAAACAAAGGGGATTGTATGCACCAGAATTCTGTCTCAGCACACAAACCTCCTCAAACTATCCCCCAGACTAGAACACAGTTTTACATAGAATAACACTTCTGCTGCCCAGTAAAGGGATTGGCAGCGCTGGTTTTGGCAGAGCATGCTGCATTCTGGATTCCCTGCCACAGGGGTATAGGCTAAAGTATCTATCTAGTTTTAGGGTAATCATTGACTGGCCTGCCCTGAGTAGGTGGAGTTGTGGAGGTGAAAGAGTAGTAGGATGCCACCATAGGGGCTCTTGATGGAAGTGCCCAGTTCACCTGATGCCTTTACGATCTTCTCAAACGTTTCAAAACATAGTCCATGGGGACTCTTTCCATTCTTATGGCCTCGACAATATTGAGAAATTAGAATGAAGAGTTTGTTAGCAGAGGAAAGGGGGATAAGGGAGGAGGGTGAGGATGATGAGAAGGGGTGAGAAGGAGGCCTAATGCCCTACCTGAGACCAGCTGCTGCCCGCTGAGGCCCATGGGTACGATGCCCAGGTTGTTCATGGCGGTGGCCCAGGCTCCGTGGTCGTTCACCACGTGGTCATGGACACTGAGGTGCTGCTCCGCCCCCAGGCTCCTCAGGCTCCCTACACCATCTGCTGCTGCAGAGGACAGGAGAAACAGGAGGGTTAGGAGGAGGAAGGAGAAGAGACCAGAGATGTAGTTGACATATTAGTGAAGGTGTAGTAGTCAGTGTTACAGTACGTACCGCTGGCCATAGCAGGCCCTGTGTGCTCCTCTCTCTGGCTCTACCTCTGAGAGTTCTCATCAGAACCACAGCTCCCTCAGGCTGCACACCAGACCAGACCAGACCAGGACAGGACGGAGGGATGAGAAGAAGGATAGTTGGATGGAGGGACGGAGGACTCTCCCAGTTAGAGACAGGATCCCATCTACCCTCTGCTAAACCCTGGGGAAGAAAAAGAGAGCAGTTCAGTAAAGCAGCTTAAATCAATGTTTTTCAATCAAACCATTGCAGCTTAAGATAGCATTAGAACAACACAATCAGAAATACATTGTTACTGATGTCCTATTTCCGCCCACACAGAGACAACCACGCACACATGTACACAGCAGTACATTAAGCGTTTCAGTCTTTATAGCTCCCCCTCCCCCCTTCCCCCTCTCTCTCTCTCCCCCTCCCCCTCTCTCTCTCTCTGTCACGGTTTCGGCCGAGGCGGCTCCTTCTCCTTGTTCGGGCAGGCTTCGGCGGTCGTCGTCTCCGGAGTACTAGCTGCCACCGTTCAATGTTTCATGTTTGATTGGTTTTGTCTGTTTGTTACACCTGTTTATTGTTAAGTGTTCATTAGGCACCCTATTTAGTTATCTTGTGTTTGGTCAGGTGTTGTGTGTAATTGTTCGATGTCACGTGTTGTTGTTGGTCCTCTGTTTTGTGCTCTCTGTATTCGCTTTGCTTAGAGAGTCCTGCACGTTGTGCGTACTTACTTTGGACAGTCCGGTGTGCGTTTGTTTTCGCCTATGGCCTGTTGCCGTGTTGGCTTGTACTACGGACTTCACTAAAGACATCTGTTTTCGAATCTCTGTGTCCTGCGTGTGATTCCACGTTCCCTCTACACTCAACCCTGACAGAATTACACACCATCAATATGGAATCAGCAGGAGCACCCGCACCCACCGAGATCATGGAGGAGCGCCTTCGTGGTCAAGAGGATAGAATCAACCAAATCGGGCACGCCCTGGACCGAGTGATGAACACCCTCCATCGATGGGAGACCAGCGGGGTACCCACACCCCCACCTACCGCACCATCACCATCGGTCAGCCCGCCCGTCCAACTACCGGAACCCAGTGGGTTTCGGCTCTCGCTCCCGAGGGCGTACGACGGCACCGCTGCCGGGTTCGACCCTCGGGACACGAGAGCGTTTCCGCCCTCATCTCCTGTCTCACCGGCAAGGCGTTGGAGTGGGCCAACGCCGAATGGAGGAGAATAGACGCCGCTACTATCACCTATGCGGAGTTCTCCCGCCGCTTCCGTGCAGTGTTCGACCATCCACCAGAGGGGAAGGCGGCGGGGGAGCGTCTATTCTACCTCCGTCAGGGGATGAGGAGCGCTCAGGAGTTTGCACTGGAGTTCCGGACTCTAGCGGCAGATGCAGGGTGGAATGAGCGGGCACTCATAGACCACTTCCGCTGCAGCCTCCGGGAGGACGTCCGCAGAGAGTTGGCGTGCAGGGATACTACACTCTCATTTGACCAGTTGGTTGACATGGCCATTCGGCTGGACACCCTGCTCTCTACCCGCGGACGTCCCAGGTGGGGGTCGTCCATTCCACCCTGCAGCGCCTCCGAGCCGAGCCCGATGGAGCTTGGAGGTGCTGGCGCTAGAGGAGGGAGAAGAAGGAGCCCGAGGGGGGCCGTCCCCTGCACCAACTGTGGCCGTGGAGGGCACACTGCGGCTAGGTGCTGGGGAGGGTCCCCTGGTGGAGGAGACGGTAGACCACACATTGGGGAGTCCTCCCAGGTGAGTAGGCGCCCCACTTACCCAGAGCTTTCTGTCGTACACATAACTATACCTGTTTGTTTTCCACAGGTTGCACCTCGTTCCCAGCATAAGGCGCTAGTAGATTCAGGCGCAGCTGGGAATTTTGTAGATCGCAAATTCTGTGTAGAGTTAGGGATTCCCCTCCTTCCGGTTAACAATCCTTTCCCTGTACATGCCCTAGATAGTCGTCCGTTAGGATCCGGGTTGATTAGGGAGGTCACAGCGCCACTTAGGATGGAGACGCAGGGGGGTCATGAGGAGACGATACAGCTCTATCTGATCGACTCTCCTGCGTATCCGGTGGTACTGGGGCTTCCCTGGTTGATTACCCATGATCCTACTATTTCGTGGCAAGAGAAGGCTCTTAAAGGGTGGTCTGCTCAGTGTGAGGGGCTATGTCTGGGTGTTTCCGTAGGGGCGACCTCGGTGGAGAGTCCGAACCAGATGCCCGCACTGCACATTCCACCTGAGTATGAGGATTTGGCACTCGTGTTTAGCAAGACAAGAGCGGCACGGTTGCCGCCTCATAGACAGGGGGATTGTGCGATAGACCTCCAGGCAGGAGCTGCGCTCCCGCGGAGCCATGTGTATCCGTTGTCACAGGAGGAGAAGAGGGCAATGGAGACATACATTGCCGAGTCTCTGAGACAGGGATACATACGGCCCTCCACTTCACCCGCGTCCTCGAGCTTCTTTTTTGTGAAGAAAAAGGATGGAGGTTTGCGCCCGTGTATTGATTACCGCGGTCTAAATCAGGTGACTGTGAAATATAGTTATCCGCTCCCGCTGATTGCGACTATGACGGAGTCATTACACGGGGCACGGTTCTTCACAAAATTGGACCTCAGGAGCGCATATAACTTGGTGCGCATTAGAGAGGGCGATGAATGGAAGACAGCATTTAGTACTACCTCCGGTCATTACGAGTATCTCGTCATGCCATACGGGTTAATGAATGCTCCATCAGTCTTCCAATCCTTTGTAGATGAGATTTTCCGGGACATGCAGGCGCAGGGAGTAGTGGTGTACATCGACGATATTCTGGTGTACAGTTCTACCCGGGTCGAGCATGTAGCCCTGGTGCGCAGAGTATTGAGGAGATTGTTGGAGCATGACCTGTATGTCAAAGCCGAGAAATGTCTGTTCTTCCAGGAGTCTGTCTCCTTTTTGGGTTATCAGTTGTCTGCGTCAGGGGTGAGGATGGAGGTTGACCGTGTGTCAGCCGTGCGTAATTGGCAAACCCCAACCACGGTTAAAGAGGTGCAGCAGTTCTTGGGTTTTGCGAATTACTACCGGAGGTTTATCCGGGGTTTTGGACAGGTGGCAGCTCCCATAACGTCCCTTCTGAAGGGGGGTCCAGTGCGCTTGCGGTGGTCAGCTGAGGCGGACAGGGCTTTTGGGAGACTGAAGGACCTGTTTACCTCGGCTCCAGTGCTGGCGCACCCGGATCCCACTTTACCATTCCAAGTGGAGGTGGACGCGTCTGAAGCTGGTATCGGGGCTGTTCTTTCACAACGGTCCGGCACACCACCTAAACTCCGCCCCTGTGCTTTTTATTCGAAAAAGCTCAGTCCGGCGGAGCGGAATTATGACGTAAGGGACAGGGAGCTGTTAGCCGTGGTACAGGCCCTAAAGGTGTGGAGGCATTGGCTTGAGGGGGCTCAACACCCTTTTCTCATTCTGACTGACCACCGTAACCTGGAATACATTCGGGCAGCTAGGAGACTAAATCCTCGCCAGGCTCGGTGGACTATGTTTCTAGCCCGGTTCGTGTTTAAGATCACTTACATCCCTGGGTCCCAGAACGGGAAGGCAGATGCCCTGTCTCGGCGGTATGACACAGAGGAGAGGTGCGTGGAGCCCACTCCCATACTACCTAAGTCTTGTCTGGTTGCACCGGTGGTATGGGAGGTCGATGCGGAGATCGAGCGGGCATTACGCACCGACCCTAGCCCTCCACAGTGTCCGGTGGGTCGGACGTATGTCCCGCTCGAGGTCCGGGATCGGCTTATTTATTGGGCTCACACGTCACCCTCCTCTGGACATCCAGGTATTGGCCGGACGGTGCACTGCCTTAGTACTAAGTACTGGTGGCCAACGTTAGCCAGGGATGTGAGGATTTATGTCTCCTCCTGCTCAGTGTGTGCCCAGTGTAAGGCGCCCAGACACTTGCCCAGGGGTAAGTTACAACCCCTGCCCGTTCCACAACGACCCTGGTCTCACCTCTCGATGGATTTTGTTACCGACCTTCCCTCCTCACAGGGGAATACCACCATCCTGGTCGTTGTGGATCGGTTCTCGAAGGCCTGTCGTCTCCTTCCCATGCCGGGTCTTCCTACTGCCCTACAGACCGCTGAGGCTCTATTTACTCACGTCTTCCGGCATTACGGGGTACCCGAGGATATAGTGTCTGATCGAGGCCCCCAGTTTACCTCCAGCGTCTGGAGAGCGTTTATGGAACGGTTGGGGGTTTCGGTGAGCCTTACCTCGGGTTACCACCCGGAGAGTAATGGGCAGGTCGAACGTGTCAACCAGGATGTGGGTAGGTTTCTGAGGTCATATTGCCAGGGCCGGCCGGATGAGTGGGCGAGATATGTGCCCTGGGCCGAGATGGCACAGAACTCTCTCAGCCACTCCTCCACTAAACAAACCTTTCCAGTGTGTGTTAGGGTACCAGCCGGTTCTGGCACCTTGGCATGAGAGCCAGATCGAGGCACCTGCGGTGGATGAGTGGGTGCGGCGCTCGGAGGAGACGTGGAACGCTGCACACGTCCATCTGCAGCGAGCCATCCGTCGACAGAAGACGAGCGCCGACCTCCACCGCAGTGAGGGGCCAGTGTACGCACCTGGAGATCGAGTCTGGCTCTCAACCAGAAACCTGCCCCTCCGCCTGCCCTGCCGGAAGCTGGGTCGGCGGTTTGTGGGGCCTTTTAAAGTCCTGAGGAGATTGAACGAGGTGTGTTACAGGTTACAACTGCCCATTGATTACAAAAATATTAACCCCTCGTTCCATGTGTCTCTCCTCAGGCCGGTGGTAGCTGGTCCACTCCAGGACTTTGAGATAGAAGAGACTCCTCCGCCCCCGTTGGACATCGAGGGGGCTCCGGCGTACACTGTTCGGGCCATCCTAGATTCGAGACGCCGGATGGGGGGTCTCCAATATCTCGTGGAGTGGGAGGGGTACGGCCCGGAGGAGCGGTGCTGGGTGCCGAGGAGGGACATTCTAGACCCGTCTCTTCTGACCGAGTTCCATCGTGGTCATCCTACGCGCCCTGCTCCGCGTCCTCCTGGTCGTCCCCGAGGCCGGGGGCGGCGCACGGCTGGAGCCGCGCGTCAAGGGGGGGGGGGTACTGTCACGGTTTCGGCCGAGGCGGCTCCTTCTCCTTGTTCGGGCAGGCTTCGGCGGTCGTCGTCTCTGGAGTACTAGCTGCCACCATTCGATGTTTCATGTTTGATTGGTTTTGTCTGTTTGTTACACCTGTTTATTGTTAAGTGTTCATTAGGCACCCTATTTAGTTCTCTTGTGTTTGGTCAGGTGTTGTGTGTAATTGTTCGATGTCACGTGTTGTTGTTGGTCCTCTGTTTTGTGCTCTCTGTATTCGTTTTGCTTAGAGAGTCCTGCACGTTGTGCGTACTTACTTTGGACAGTCCGGTGTGCGTTTGTTTTCGCCTATGGCCTGTTGCCGTGTTGGCTTGTACTACGGACTTCACTAAAGATATCTGTTTTCGAATCTCTGTGTCCTGCGTGTGATTCCACGTTCCCTCTACACTCAACCCTGACACTCTCCCCCCCTCTCTCTCTCTCTACAGAGGGTTGTGTGGACAGCCCAGTACATCACTGAGGCCAAGTTCCCTGCCATTGTTGTGGAAAAAAATCACTATACTTTATCAAAAATCAAAGTTCTTCCAGAGTTTTTGTAGAATCAAGAATGACTTTATTACAATTTCAACAATTTCCAGGCTAATCTTCAGATTAGGCCCCCTCTCGCTCTCTCTTCCCTAGCTATATAGTCTCCTTCACACACTAAAATCCCTCCCTCTTCAGTTTCCCGCTCTTTATCGCTCCGCCCACTTCCTTTGTCTATGATGGCGGCTAAATTAGACTTTCATTCAGTTCAGAATCAATAGTAATACAATCAATCAATCCCTTATCTTGCAAAAACACTCATGTTTAGTTTAAACTCTGTTCAACCCCGGCTCTCCCGGGCTTGACCTGAAGACTGATTGTTGAACATGACAGGTCCATACTTAAATCTTTCAAACATACACAAACCCCACCCCATCTTGCTGTAATCAATCAAGAAAATAGCCCAGGAGAGACAAAGGTTTAGTCTGAACTCTGTCCAACCCTGGCCGCTATTTCCACTTTGTTTGAGGAGAGAGGCAAAAGGCCACAGTCTGGTTTCAGTCTCTGATAAAGTAGGACAGCCATGGATTTAAGTAAGAGCGAGCCTTTCGACCCTAGGTCAGATTCCCACTTCACCCACACACACACAGTGAAATGACCCAATTAAGTTATTTGCCTAGCAACAAAGAATTCTAACTCTATGTTCGTGATTAACCCAGTTTTATCTCATAGTCCACTAAAAAATCTCCATCACCATCCAGGACCTCTATATCAGGCGGTGTGAAAAGAAGGCCCGGAAAAATCGTCAAAGTCTCCAACCACCCAAGACACTATTTTCTCTGCTGCCGCACGGCAAGAGGTACCGCTGCATCAAGTCTGACACCAACAGGCTCTTGAACAGCTTCTATCCCCAAGCAATACGACTGATAAATAGCTAACAAAATATCTACACGGACTATCTGAGTTAACCTTGTATCTTTATTAACCTTTTATATCAATCTTTGCGCTGTCGCTATGCACACTCACAGTGCCCTACACACTCACACACACACTGTCACTCCAACACACACACAAACACTCACTCCATCATTTTCTCACTCACACATAATATGCACATACATTTATCCTGACTCTACACACCCACACACCCACTCACATACAAGCTGCTGCTACTCTGTTCATAAAATCAAATGTATTTATAAATCAAATTAAATGTATTTTTTTTTTACATCAGCAGATGTCACAAAGTGCTATACAGACCCAGCCTAAAACCCCAAACAGAAAGCAATGCAGATGTAGAAGCACGGTGGCTAGGAAAAACTCCCTTATCTTATATCCTGTTGCCTAGTCCCCTTACCCCTATACATATCTACCTCCATCACTCCAATATCCCTGCACATGTAAATATGGTATTGAAACTGACTTTAAATATTTCCTGTATATAGTATGCTTACTTACTTACTTTATTGTGTATTTCATATTTCCTATTCTTATTTCATGTGTGTTTTTTTCTAGTAATACATTGTTATTGTTATTGATTATTGCGTTGTTGGGTTTTGAGTTTTGCAAGAAAAGCATTTCATTGTACTTGTGCATGTGACATTAAAACTGTCACGGATTCTGCCGAGGCTGCTCCTCCTCCTTGCTCGGGCAGGCTTCGGCATTCGTCGTCCCCGGAGTACTAGCTACTGCCGATCGATGTTTTCGGTGTTTGTCTTGTGTTGTCTAGTTAGTACACCTGTTGCATATTAGTGTTGATTGTGTAGCATATAAGTTCCCTTGTTTTACGTTTGGGCTTTGTGTGTTATTGTTCATTGTCTTGTTGATGTTCGGCCTAGCTACTACTTCGGATTACGCATATGGTGTTTTTCCCTCCAGTGTTGGAGACGTTTGTTTTGTGCGTAATGCTCAGTAAAGTAGTCAACCTGATTCTCTGTGTCCTGCGTCTGACTTCACTCGCCGCGTACACATCACCTCCTGACAAAAACTTGAAACTTGAAACTCTCTCACACTCTCATTCACACACACCTCCAAAACGAGACCCAGCTGACCAGCCACTCAGTTGCCATGACATCACATGTTATCCTGCTTTCTGTCAAATGTCTTATGGGGTGTGTCAGTGATGACCTTTAACCCCTAACCCTCCCACCTAATTACACACTCCCAACAGCCCCAGCCACAGGCATACTGTCATCTTTAAAATCAATGGTTTTGATTAGGAAAGTCCCATTTGCCTGTGAAATCTGCCAGAATTCTGATTGATCCCTGACTAACACAATGAGGTCATTTAGGAATGTGACCCTCTACAGTAAGTCAATGAACACAGGACTCTAAAGAGGATTCTATTCCATCAAGATAATGAACCACCAGTTCTTCAAGGAAAGGCTTAATAGCATTCTGTCCATGGTGTGAAAAAGCAGTTGAGATCCTATTCCATATTTCCTGTTACAAAGCTTGTTGTTCTCTGTGTGGTTTCCTAAGGGGCTGTAGTTAGCTGCAGTGTGATCTGTATTCCTGTCACGCCTCCTCCGTCATCTCAGACCACTCCCGCAGTAATTATCATTATTCAACTCTGACACCAGGAAATTAAGTCAGCCACGCTACACCATCCAGACGTAATTAAGACACAATCATATGAATAGTTTTTCATTAACAACAGTTCCCTTCCTTCAAATAGCTTTGGGATGCGAGGCCCGTTTCTGAAACTTTTCTCCTCACTAGGGTAACAAACAGTTATTTTTGGAGTTACCTGCTGTATGTCAACACATTACTGTGTTTTCAGGCTGATAGGACCTGCCACTGTCATCCCAAGCACATTACAAACACTGAGCAGTGCTAGGAATATTAATGGCACACAGACACACAGCGGAAGTAGAATTACAATCAGGCCCATAAGGGACGTAGATGAATTTCGGGATTGTGAAAACAAGTCATTGTGAGGACAGTTCCACAGTTGTCTTATAATATCTAATAACATCTTATTACAGCTTATAACTCCAGTCATGGTCAGGTATGAGGCCTATGTCATTGTTGTGACTCTGGGCTTTTAGCAGCATCAGCCCAGTCCAGAGCCTAACTACACTGAACAGCTCTATACACAGTAACCACTATCCTGTATACTGTTCCTATCCATAGACAATCATGTATCCAATGGGCCACAGCAAACATCTACTCTACTATCACACGGGGGGCAAACACTAGGCTAGATTTTCTCCTCCACTGTCTGTCTTTCGGCGCTTCTTCTCTCCCTCCCTCCCTCCCTCTCGTTCTTTCTCTTTCTCTCTATCTCTCCAGGGGGTGCCAGCGTGATGCTGAGTAGTGAGGTAATGTAGCATCACAAACATAAAGATATGCACTCCCCTCTCTCCCCCCTCTCTCTCTCTTCCCACTGCTCCTGTTCTCTCTCTCCTCTTCCCCGTCTTCACTGCAGCCTGATGGAACAGTTTAGCCTCCTGACAAGTGACAAGGCTGTTTCTCTTCACCCCTCTCCATCATCCCCCTCTCTCTCTGTCAAACCACCTCTCCGCTCCCTCGATCCCTCCCCCCTCTCTCTGTCAAACCACCTCTCCGCTCCCTCGATCCCTCCCCCCTCTCTCTGTCAAACCTCTCTTCTCGCTCCATCCCTCCCTCTCTCTGTCAAACCTCTCTTCTCGCTCCATCCCTCCCTCTCTCTGCCAAACCTCCTCTCCTCTCCCTCTAACCCCCCTACTCTGTACACTCCTCCACCTCCTCTCTCCATCGCACATCCCTCTTCTTCTGTACACTCTCCCTCATTCCCTAACCCCTTCTCTCCCTCCGATCTTTCATCTTCCTCCTCTCTCTTCTTCCTTTCCTTCTCTCTCATGGTTGTCCGTAGATATCCAACCCCGCCCAGTATTTCTTCTCACTTTCACACAGCATGAAATATTCACAGCAGAATGCGTGTCCTGTTCATTATTCAGGAGCTCACTTGACATCTCTGAATCTTTCACACACAGGCGCCGCATCACTCAGACCTGGAACCGCTGGGCACAAACACACACACACACACACACACACACACACACACACAGAGAGACACACAACAATACATACACACACTCAGGAAACACAACAATATACCCACATTGAACACAAGCATGAAGGACAGCAGGCAAACGTTATAGGGAAAAGGTAAACATTTCCAGGACAGAGGACGGCTCTGTTCCAAGCTGAATGTAGCATACTACATAGAATGAATCCATGTACTGGGCATGCATCCTAAGTGGTATGCTAGTATGAATAGGATGGACATACTTAGGTAAATGTTAGTAACAGGACAGTGTGGTAGCGGGAGAGAGATCTAAATGTGCTCCACATACTGTATGTGGCTGGTGCTTATCAGGCCCAAATGTTAAACAGGATGTCCATATCTAAGAATAAAAAAACATTTATGAATCAACATTAGAGTTAGAAGCTTCTCACTTGTTTCAAACAGATTTGATTCCACAGAAGTGAGAAACTCCAATATGTGTCCAGCTGAATTCTCTTTGCTGTCTTGGGCAGTTCATCAAAAATATCAGAGGAAAAAGATCTCCGTCTCTCACTTCATCTATCACCATAATATTTTAGGTAACTTTTACTACTGACTTTAACATTTCAATCTTTTCCTTTTACATTGACACATTTCTTTGAGAAGACATTGAAAAAACCCTAACCCATGAGCATGAATGGTTCACTTCAGCCCAACACCCCACTGCAACACACAGCTAATTTCACACGCCATATATACAGTGAGGAAAAAAAGTATTTAGTCAGCCACCAATTGTGCAAGTTCTCCCACTTAAAAATATGAGAGAGGCCTGTAATTTTCACCATAGGTACACGTCAACTATGACAGACAAAATGAGGGAAATAAATCAAGAAAATCACATTGTAGGATTTTTTATGAATTTATTTGCAAATTATGGTGGAAAATAAGTATTTGGTCAATAACAAAAGTTTCTCAATACTTTGTTATATACCCTTTGTTGGCAATGACACAGGTCAAACGTTTTCTGTAAGTCTTCACAAGGTTTTCACACACTGTTGCTGGTATTTTGGCCCATTCCTCCATGCAGATCTCCTCTAGAGCAGTGATGTTTTGGGGCTGTCACTGGGCAACACGGACTTTCAACTCCCTCCCAAGATTTTCTATGGGGTTGAGATCTGGAGACTGGCTAGGCCACTCCAGGACCTTGAATGCATCTTACGAAGCCACTCCTTCGTTGCCCGGGCGGTGTGTTTGGGATCATTGTCATGCTGAAAGACCCAGCCACGTTTCATCTGCAATGCCCTTGCTGATGGAAGGAGGTTTTCACTCAAAATCTCACGATACATGGCCCCATTCATTCTTTCCTTTACACGGATCAGTCGTCCTGGTCCCTTTGCAGAAAAACAGCCCCAAAGCATGATGTTTCCACCCCCATGCTTCATAGTAGGTATGGTGTTCTTTGGATGCAACTCAGCATTCTTTGTCCTCCAAACACGACGAGTTGAGTTTTTACCAAAAAGTTATATTTTGGTTTCATCTGACCATATGACATTCTCCCAATCCTCTTCTGGATCATCCAAATGCACTCTAGCAAACTTCAGACGGGCCTGGACATGTACTGGCTTCAGCAGGGGGACACAGGATTTGAGTCCCTGGCGGCGTACTGTGTTACTGATGGTAGGCTTTGTTACTTTGGTCCCAGCTCTCTGCAGGTCATTCACTAGGTCCCCCCGTGTGGTTCTGGGATTTTTCCTCACCGTTCTTGTGATCATTTTGACCCCACGGGGTGAGATCTTGCGTGGAGCCCCAGATCAAGGGAGATTATCAGTGGTCTTGTATGTCTTTCATTTCCTAATAATTGCTCCCACAGTTGATTTCTTCAAACCAAGCTGCTTACCTATTGCAGATTCAGTCTTCCCAGCCTGGTGCAGGTCTACAATTTTGTTTCTTGTGTCCTTTGACAGCTCTTTGGTCTTGGCCATAGTGGAGTATGGAGTGTGACTGTTTGAGTTTGTGGACAGGTGTCTTTTATACTGATAACAAGTTCAAACAGGTGCCATTAATACAGGTAACGAGTGGAGGACAGAGGAGCCTCTTAAAGAAGAAGTTACAGGTCTGTGAGAGCAAGAAATCTTGCTTGTTTGTAGGTGACCAAATACTTATTTTCCACCATAATTTGCAAATAAATTCATAAAAAATCCTACAATGTGATTTTCCGGATTTTTTTTCCTCCATTTGTCTGTCATAGTTGACGTGTACCTATGATGAAAATTACAGGCCTCTCTCATCTTTTTAAGTGGGAGAACTTGCACAATTGGTGGCTGACTAAATACTTTTTTTCCCCACTGTATGCTCATATGCCCTGTCACACACCAATTTCAGCAGTTAAATATTTTACTGACACCAGTGCATATCATGCTATCCCTCTAACACTGTCTGTGAGGGGTTCATAATGCCTCATAAATATATTGATAACACATAATAACACACAGGATGCACAGGAAGTGTCAGAGAAAACACTCCTGTGCTAACACACACTTCTATCACACACTCGTAACTCAACTTCTGCCAATTTTCTTTTTTTTGTACATTTATTGAAAGCAGTAACTCCCCTCAATGTACTCTGAACATTTCATTACTCTATGACCAAGAAAATCGTGACTCTATTCAAAATAGCTTCTGAAGTTTCATAATTGTATGAAACGTTAAAGGGAAATACGGTCATTTTTTCAATTTCCTGACAAGTTTCGGTTTTGGAGATAAGAGGTTTTCACCCGACAGCGATGTTATATTAGCTCACATTAACCCTCAGCACAGGAGGGTATATAATATACGGTACAGTAAAGTAACTATCTGTTAGGTCACGTAACAAACCATGCTAGGAAAGCCAGTGCTCCATAAAAACAGCCCTTTCTACACAAAGAAATTGGTATTCAAACAAAACGTCCTACTATATGTAAAGCAGTCGTGCCAAAAGCCACATTATCTTACACTTGTCCTCTATGGGAGACTATGTTAAGACTGACAGTCCTCTTGTACCCTTCAGCACAGAGACAGGGTCATGGTTGGGACAACAGTCCATTAAACATAACGAGAGAGAGAAAGAGGGAGAGAGAGAGGGACAGAGAGAGGAGAGAGAGAGGAGGACAGAGAGAGCAGAGAGAGCAGAGAGAGAGCGAGAGAGAGACAGAGAGAGAGAGAGAGAGCGAGAGAGAGAGAGAGAGAGAGGGACAGAGAGAGGGACAGAGAGAGGGACAGAGAGAGCGAGAGAGGGAGAGCGAGAGACGGAGAGAGAGAAAGATAACAAAGAGAGAGGCAGTGAGAGAGAGATCACAGCGAAAGCACTCTGTGGAGGATGGTCACAGAATCAAAGCCAATATTCATTTAATCCCATTGAAACCATCAGTGGAGCTTTGTGAGGAAAGCTTCTATAAACAATAGGCATATTTAATATCAACACTATAGGACTCAATACATATCTTAGGAAATATCTACCGGGTTTAATAATACATAAATATGATAGCAATTCAAAGAAAATGTGATTAAATGGTAGAAAGAACATAGGCTAGATGCAATACATCTATAGCAGATATCTAGGCCTCCCTTCTCCTGTGATGGGTTTGTATTGGCTGTAGGCTGTGTGTCGCCTAAGCACCATTATCAGTTGATCAGGTTACAGTAGCGTGGCAGGACTCATAATTAGCCCTGTCTATTATTAGCTCTAAAACAGAGCAGATTTAGCCTCTCATAGAAACAGTCTACACAACACAACAACAAGCAATTAACACCTGCTACTGAGTCTCTCTCTCTCTCTCTCTCTCTCTCTCTCGTGATGTCTGTGTGTTGTATTCTATGCATGCTCACAGACACACACACACAGTAGAGAGGATATAAGAAAGACAGTGAATTAATAATAATGCTAAAACACACACTGAGACACAACTGCCCTCACACACACACACACACACACACACACACACACACACACACACACACACACACACGCACACACACACACACACACACAATGCAGTGAAGTGGAACCAACAGAGAGACAATGAATGCATAAGAAAACCTGTGGCCACATCACAACTCAGATTACAGTTTTTCTCAATTGCTAAAGCACTAAAACCCATTGGCTGAACAAAGTTCTCAGTTGCCTGGACTCATTTAGCTAATTATGCAGTCTGTTGTCAATACCTTAAACCATTTCACATGGTAAAACACAATTTGCAGATCTCACTTAGACTTTTCAGCAAAACTCTAAACACATTCTCATTCTCAAAACACATTCTGCACTCTAATGCACATGTCATCCATACTGGTAAACACAAGTGGCAACAATCAAATACAAATAGAGAACACATGTCACTGATTGAACACAACCACTCAAAATTGATTTAACCTGTTTCAAATGATGCGACACAACCAATGTAAGCCAGTTCAGAGAGCAAACAGGTTGTTGAAGGTGGGAAGGAGAAACAATGTGAGAGGATGAGGACGAGTGCGTATGCGAGGTGGGCGACGAGGAGGAAGAGGAGGAAGAGGGCAAGAAAGAGGAAGAGGAGGACGAAGAGGAAGACAAAGAGTGGAAATATCTGATGAATTTCGAGCAACAGTCATAGACCATGTTCTTGTCCATGGACTGACAATGAGGGAAACAGGACTTAGAGTGCAACCCAATTTGAGACGATTTTCTGTGTCCACCATAGTAAGGACATTCAGAGAAGAGAACACGTACAGTATACTACTGTATTTTTGTAATTGCAAATTTACTGTACTACACTATATGCAGCTGTTGCAATAGACATTTGTAAAGTTAATCACTGTATGTATTGTACTGCATGAATATGTTTTGTAACTGCACAACTACACTGCTCAAAAAAATAAAGGGAACACTAAAATAACACATCCTAGATCTGAATGAATGAAATAATCTTATTAAATACTTTTTTCTTTACATAGTTGAATGTGCTGACAACAAAATCACACAAAAATTATCAATGGAAATCAAATGTATCAACCCATGGAGGTCTGGATTTGGAGTCACCCTCAAAATTAAAGTGGAAAACCACACTACAGGCTGATCCAACTTTGATGTAATGTCCTTAAAACAAGTCAAAATGAGGCTCAGTAGTGTGTGTGGCCTCCACGTGCCTGTATGACCTCCCTACAACGCCTGGGCATGCTCCTGATGAGGTGGCGGATGGTCTCCTGAGGGATCTCCTCCCAGACCTGGACTAAAGCATCCGCCAACTCCTGGACAGTCTGTGGTGCAACGTGGCGTTGGTGGATGGAGCGAGACACGATGTCCCAGATGTGCTCAATTGGATTCAGGTCTGGGGAACGGGCGGGCCAGTCCATAGCATCAATGCCTTCCTCTTGCAGGAACTGCTGACACACTCCAGCCACATGAGGTCTAGCATTGTCTTGCATTAGGAGGAACCAAGGGCCAACCGCACCAGCATATGGTCTCACAAGGGGTCTGAGGATCTCATCTCGGTACCTAATGGCAGTCAGGCTACCTCTGGCGAGCACATGGAGGGCTGTGCGGCCCTCCAAAGAAATGCCACCCCACACCATGACTGACCCACCGCCAAACCTGTCATGCTGGAGGATGTTGCAGGCAGCAGAACGTTCTCCACAACGTTACGTCTGTCACATGTGCTCAGTGTGAACCTGCTTTCATCTGTGAAGAGCACAGGGCGCCAGTGGCGAATTTGCAATCTTTGTGTTCTCTGGCAAATGCCAAACGTCCTGCACGGTGTTGGGCTGTAAGCACAACCCCCACCTGTGGACGTCGGGCCCTCATACCACCCTCATGGAGTCTGTTTCTGACCGTTTGAGCAGACACATGCACATTTGTGGCCTGCTGGAGGTCATTTTGCAGGGCTCTGGCAGTGCTCCTCCTGCTCCTCCTTGCACAAAGGCGGAGGTAGCAGTCCTGCTGCTGGGTTGTTGCCCTCCTACGGCCTCCTCCACGTCTCCTGATGTACTGGCCTGTCTCCTGGTAGCGCCTCCATGCTCTGGACACTACGCTGACAGACACAGCAAACCTTCTTGCCACAGCTCGCATTGATGTGCCATCCTGGATGAGCTGCACTACCTGAGCCACTTGTGTGGGTTGTAGACTCCGTCTCATGCTACCACTAGAGTGAAAGCACCGCCAGCATTCAAAAGTGACCAAAACATCAGCCAGGAAGCATAGGAACTGAGAAGTGGTCTGTGGTCACCACCTGCAAAACCAGTCCTTTATTGGGGGTGTCTTGCTAATTGGCTATAATTTCCACCTGTTGTCTATTCCATTTGCACAACAGCATGTGAAATTTATTGTCAATCAGTGTTGCTTCCTAAGTGGACAGTTTGATTTCACAGAAGTGTGATTGATTTTTTTGAGCAGTGTACTTTTTGTAGAATTGCAAGGCTGCCACATGCAGGTGGAAGGACAGCTATATTCACTCAGGAGCAAGAGGCCGTTATAGTTGGCATGGTCCTTCAAGATAAT
Source organism: Coregonus lavaretus (assembly GCF_964263955.1). Lineage (NCBI taxonomy): Eukaryota > Metazoa > Chordata > Actinopteri > Salmoniformes > Salmonidae > Coregonus > Coregonus lavaretus. Next base: position 21,796,475 of record NC_139992.1, read on the forward strand.
GCAATACGACTCAGAGAAATCCAGGAACGAGTGATACAAGACAACACATACTTCCAGGGAATCGACAGTGTGAGCATTTCCACAATTGCCAGTTTCCTCCATCGTAACAGGATGCGACTTAAACAAGTATACAGAGTACCTTTTGAGAGCAACTCACCAAGGGTGAAAGAACTGCGAGCTCAGTATGTGCAAGTAAGTGTACATTCAGAAACATTTACTGTAATCCAGATTGTCTACAGTACTAACACATACTATGTGAATGACATTACTCTTCAGTACATACAATGTATGTGAATCAGAAGTGCATACAGTAGGCCTAATTGTACTCTACAGTATAGCACTGTCTCTGTACGACTTACAAAATCCTACATACAGTAATTGTATTTCTACACAGACAATATTTGACTTGGAATCCTTGGACAGACCCCATGAGTTCATCTTTGTCGATGAAGCAGGCTTCAATCTAACAAAGAGGAGAAGGAGAGGCCGAAACATGATTGGACAGCGGGCCATTGTTGAAGTACCTGGTCAACGAGGTGGCAATGTCACAATCTGTGCTGCTATCAGCAACCATGCTGTTCTACATCACCATGTTACACTCGGGCCATATAACACCCAGCACCTTCTAAGATTTATTGCCAATCTAAGATATATTTTATTTGAGCAGCAGGTTCAAGAGCAGCAAGGTCAAGAGCTAAATGAGAATCCCATTCCAACCTATGTGATAGTGTAGGACAATGTCAGTTTCCACCGAGCTGCTCAGGTAAGGGAATGGTTTAACATCAATGGGCAGTTTATGAACTTGTACCTCCCTCCATACTCGCCTTTCCTGAATCCGATTGAGGAGTTTTTCTCCTCTTGGAGATGGAAAGTGTATGATAGACAACCCTACACCAGAGTAAATATGCTGCAAGCCATGGATTTAGCCTGTGGTGATATAGGTGAGGAATCATGTCAGGGTTGGATACGGCTTTTTCCCCCATTGCCTCAGGAGGGACAATATTGCTTGTGATGTCGACGAAGTGCTCTGGCCTGACCCAGTCCAAAGACAAGAAGAAGCACATTGATCACGTTTACTCCTTTGATTTTTGTCCCTTTTAGTATTGTATACTGTAGTACAGTGCATTGTAGACTGTATACTGTACAATGGACTAATTGTATGGCCCTGAACATTGTGCGTTCCATTTGTTAACAGTACTGACTGCTCAATAGATTTTGACTGGTTGCAGGTTCATATCAACAAAGAACAAGAATTACAGTATCACAGAGACAAAGGACAAGTTTGTGAGATGCAGGGTACAGTACTGTAAATATAGGGGCACAAGGAGGAGGAAGAACAAAAAACAAAATTGCAATGAGCAAAGCAGAGTAGTAATTTCTGATCCATTTTGAGCTACTATGATAGAACATGTTTTCGTTTATCAAAAGACAATGACGGAAAAATATGAAATTTGTTTTGAGATTAAAAATGTACTTCTCCCTGAGAACTGTATGTTTTGAACAATGTGTTTTCAATTTTTCGGTGTATTGTTTACTGACTGCTTGAGAGTGTATATCATTTTGATCACTTTGTTTATGATTTGAGAGCAGTGTTTGATTTTGAACACAGGTAAAACTGTTTTGAGGCGAAAGTTTCATTTTGCGAGAGGAGTCAGTGGTTTTGTAAATAGTGCTTGAAGATGAGGTTTTGTGTTTAATGTTTTCAGGAAATGGAGCAAGGTTTCAGAAATTGTGTTTTAGCAATTGAGAAAAACTGTAACGCATGTATGCAAAATCCAGCAAGCTCTCACAGTCTCACTGCAGAATTAGACGTTTATCCACGTTTCTCCAAACTTCAAATTTCGAAGTTGCTTCAAAAACCTTCTGATCCAGAGTCATGGGATTTTCTCCACATGTCAAATTTAGAAGGTTAAGGGTGAAGGTTTTGGATAGGATTAAAACATTATGTTTAAGCATTCCGAATGATTAAGGTAAGGTTTAAGGTTTGGGATAGGTTTAAAACAAAAACATTTAAAACGAGAGTCTACCACTGGTATCGAACCTTCTGATCCAGATCGAACCTTCAGATCCAGTCAAACACGCAACCTTCTGATCCAGAGTCATGGGATTACGCCCATCCACCACCCCTGTCCACAACACCCAAGCGAAACCCTAGCCTACTTGATGGTAATAGTGGTCAGTGTTGCTCCTAGTGGCCAGTTTTGAAGGCATTTCCCGAAGTCCTCAGGACATGGATAGATGTCCAATTTCGAAGTCATTCTTGAGCGATATGCCTGGCTAAATCTGGGTGTGCATGCAGGCATGTAACTGTGTTGTGTGTTGTGTGTATGTGTGTGATAAACTGAACTAATCTGAAACCCTTATTGTGTATTCTGTTAAAATACAGTACAGTTTGTCCAGACAACTCCCAGACACCTACTATTCCCATTAGAGTGATTGTAGACACTGCTTGTCTCAGTTACAATACTAGCCTCTTTACCATGTGAATCAATCCAGCATGGCACGCTTAAAATTCAAGAAATGCTATTAGCAGTGCTCCAGCTCGCGTTTCACATCCATTTAATCCACTTAGGCCTGAGACAGAGGAGAGGAGAGGAGAGGAGAGGAGAGGAGAGGAGAGGAGAGGAGAGGAGAGGAGAGGAGAGGAGAGGAGAGGAGAGGAGAGGAGGGTCGGGCAATATGTTGCCAAGTTGTGAGTAGTGTTCTTGGGGATACATGAGAACCCTCATAGGGCTGGCTAATGAGAACTCTGTGCCAGAAGCTCACAACCCCATAAGACTGGCCTGTTTTTGCACACACATCAGGGAAACCCAAAGGGAAGTGTCTGTCAGAGAAGAGTGTTAGATTTGATCGTCATGTTGAGTGACAGTCAGACTTGCAGAAGGCAGAGGGGCAGGTTGGCTCCTTGCCAACTGTCTCTACCCATACATAGACATACTATATACACACACATTACTCTTAACCCTGAATCCAATCCTCCCTGTAAGATTGTCTCACCATCCCTGGCTCCTGGACCCCCTCATGTATCTGTTTGACCCCCAGCTGCTAAGCCGATCTGTCCACACCACTGGGCCTGAGGAGTGTCTCTACAGAGAGAAACAGGGACAGGGACAGGGAGTAGGGGCTTTCTAATGCAATACAGTATATACACAGACAAAGCACACAAACATCATGATGTACAGTATTTAAACTGTATAAACACTATGATCTACAGCATATCAGTTGTTTAGCTTTACAGCAAAGTGGGCTGGAGAATGTTCACACTGTGAGAGCAGGGGGCGGTGGGAGTTGCAGCCTGCAGCATGTGAGGGGGTGATGGCTCTTAGTCACACAGAAAGTGACCAGATGGACAGAGAGAGAGAGCGAGCGAGAGAGACAGATAAAGATAGAGAGAGACAGATAAAGAGAGAGAGAGAGAGAGAGAGACCAGAGTGTGTGTGTATGTGTGTGTATGAGAGCTGTAGCATTCCTCCAGCCGTGACTGCTCTCTGCATTTTAAACACCTTCCCTTCTGTTGCTCACAGCTCCAACCCTGCAGGACGGCCCAATTAGCATCGCTCGACATTTCACAAACACACCCACACACCACACACACACACACACACGCACACACAGTGTCAATCTGGGCTATGAATATTTACACAGTCGAGAGAGGGAGAGAACAACAACCGAGTTGTGGCTTTTGTTCCCACAGCAGTATACTGTGTCTAGTACATATACAACACATAGGACATGGAGATCACACACACACACAGACAACCTCATGTAAACCAACGTAAACCTAAAACCCTATTTACACACACCCATAGACAAACACACACACATAAAGGCATCCCACAGCCTCAGACACTACCCATTTGCTTTGTGCATCCCGGCAGAGCAGGGTAGAAAAATTGTGATTGTTTTATTGGGTGTCAGGAAGAAGAGGAGAGGGCTGTCAGGGAATATGTTCTGTCAGTTCCCTGCAAGGACATCTATTGCAAGGCCAAAAAGCACCATTAATAGACACATCCAGAGAGCGAGCGAGCGAGCGAGCGAGAGAGCGAGAGAGAGAGAGAGAGAGAGAGAGAGAGAGAGAGAGAGAGAGAGAGAGAGAGAGAGAGAGAGAGAGAGAGAGAGAGAGGACAAAGACAGACCAGATAAGAAAAGCTCAGCTAGGCAACACAAATCTCCATCACTTTGATTCACGTTATCAAGTCAGTGGACTAAGTGTGTGTGTGTGTGTGTGTGTTTATGTGTGTGTGTGTGTGTGTGTACAGTTTATTGTATAGCAGCTCTCTAGTCGGGCTGATTGACAGACTCAGTGAGCTAAGGCAGCTCCGTATGTTTCCTTCCCATCTAATTATAATCAAGTTTAAACTCAGTGCCCACACACAAACACACACACACACACACACACACACACACACACACACACACACACACACAAACACAGGGAACCACATCTAAGAGGAGACCGTGTAGAGAGCAGGGAGTTGTGTATCAACCCTGGTTGAACACGTGTAACCAATCACTCAGACAAATAATATCCAGGTAGACATCCCATGTTGATGAACAGCAGAGTGTTGCAAATACAACACAGACAGCAGGTTCACCCTGACTGCAATCAGAGGGAGCTAGGATACTCACACACATGTTCACGCCTATACACACACACATACTTATACACACAACCCTAAGCATAGTCTCCCTGACCCTATTGCAATCACATTAAGGTATCTCCCTCCATACACACACACACACACACACACACACCCTCAAGTTTTGGACGGGCCGAGCAGTTTGAGTTCCAGAGCTCTGATGAGAGACACAGATGTTTTCGCTGCACGTATTTATTCAGAGAGAGAGAGAGAGAGAGAAAGAGGGGGGAGAGAGAGATAGACACACACAGAGAGAGAGAGAGACACAGACAGAGATAGAGAGAGAGAGAGAGAGAGAGAGAGAGAGAGAGAGAGAGAGAGAGAGAGACACACAGACAGAGATAGAGATAGAGAGAGAGAGAGAGAGAGAGAGAGAGAGAGAGAGAGAGAGAGAGAGAGAGAGAGAGAGAGAGAGAGAGAGAGAGAGAGAGAGAGAGAGGGAGTTTCTCATGGAACTCCAGGCCACTTGGCGTGACGCGTGGTAAGGTACGGGACCAAGAATGTTCCACAATTTCTCATCTCCTTCTCTCTCTTACACACGCTGATGTGACCAACGCCCTAACCGTTCTTTTGTCCGTCGTCAGACTAGGATTAGCCTCTGAGCTGATGCTCGCTAGTGCAAAAGAGATTTTAAATTAATGAGTTCAGAATAACCTGGATAAATAAAGGTTAAATCGTCCGGTCTGACAGAATGTGACCAAGCTAGACCCCTAGAAATGTGATTTACAATCAAAACAATGTCTTCATGACCTATTCCTCTCTCTGTGAGTAATGTTTCTTTAGGCGGCAGGTAGCCTAGCGGTTAAGAGTGTTAGCCCAGACACCGAAGGGTTACTGGTTCGAATCCCAAAGCTGACTAGGTGAAAAATCTGTCTGTGCCCTTGAGCAAGGCACTTAACCCTAGTCACTCTGGATAAGAACATCTGCTAAATGACTAAAATGTTAGCTATGTGGCTGAGTCTGCTATAGGACTGTGTGGGAGTACAGAACACTGAGATGTGAAAAAACTGATTTCTGCTAGAATGTTTATTTTATTGCTAATGAATAACCACAGAAAAAGAAGCACTGAGGACAAGCTACGGTTCTTTATCGCTGAAACGCACAGTCGACACGAACCTCTCACTAAACGCTCCACAATAATCCTGCTGCCTTATTGTCCTGGGAGCTAGAGCAGCGAACAATAAAGTTTATTCAATTCCGAATCTGAGATGCTCGGTATGTAACAAAGAGCTGAATCTATTCTGGGTGCTGCAGCAAGCTACCTCCCGTGAATCACACACACACACGCAAGCAAAAACACACACGCACACACACAGAGGGATACAGAAATATGCACACAATATACACACGCATGTACACGCAAAGATACAGAAATTTGCATGTACACATACACACACATGCATGCACACACAGTCCTTTCCTGTAGAGATGGGTCTCTGGTGATTGTAATGGAACCACAGTTGCATGGAGGAGCTTATTCACAGAGCGAGCAGCAGCTCCTCATCTGATACATAGCAATTAAAGAACAGAAAGCCTGCAGGCGAGAGAAAGAGAAGAGGGAGATTGAGAGAGAGGGAGAGAGAGAGGGGGGGAGAGAGATGGATAGAGAGAGGGAAGGAGCGAGAGATAAGGGAGGAGGTTCTCTGTGCTTTAAAACCCCTCTCCCTTCCCCACCATACAGCGTCAATTTGTCAGACATTAGTACATTTCTTCAGTAGCGAGGAGGGACATGTCGTCTATTGACACCTTGACAATGACTGTGCTGCTGTACTGCTCTGCTGTGCTGTGCTGTGCTGTGGTTGGAGAGATAGATGTGGTGAGGGCTGTCAACACTAGCAGGCCTTGTGCTTGTTATTATCACACTGTGATCAAAGGCAGAGAGATGTAATGAACTACCGAATAGTAATTTACAGTTTCCACTCTCACTCTGCTATTCTGGGCCTGAATCATATAAATAATATAATATTAATGAATAATAATCAAATTAGGCTTGGGCGGTATACCATATATACTGTATACTGGGGTATTTGGAAATAGCTACGGAATGGTTTTTCAATACTGTCAATACCGTTTAAACTATTTCTTTGACGTTTTTCAATAGATAATAGCACAACAGGAGAAAGCAGGAGCAGGTTCAGCTGTGTATTGACAGGTCGCGTTTTATATTGAAAGTCAACAGTGTTTTTTGCTTCATTAGAGTGATCAGGGACGTGCAACTACAGTTTTCCTTCACAGAAAATACATTAATGCAACACAATCGGCAGAAAATAGCTTAATTTTCATCATATGACAACAGAAGTGCAACACTATTTGGCTGGCAGCCACACAATAAATGAGCTAACAATGAAAATGCAAGGTATTTTTTGCAAATGATTTCCTAATGATTTGCTTAAAGTGAATCTTGCATTTTACTGGAGAAAAGTTGGCTGCTACACCGAGAAAAGTACTGGGAAAAAGTAGCTCCACATCAGTCAGAGCATCTTCTACTGATAGAATGCCCCTTCGTGAATTCGCATCCGAGTGGAGAAGTGCAACTGAAGCACAAAATTAGTCTGATGTCGAGCAGAAATTACAATAAGATGCATTTTACATCTGCATTTCCAAAACGCAGCAAGATATTTCTTATGCGTTTTATATTTTTTCCTGAATGAAAAACTCAGAATTCTACATTAACCCGACCCCTAAATTTAACTTGCTAGTTAATCTAACTAAGTGGCTGAATTAATAAAGTGAGGGTGCATCATATTGTTAGCTTTCTGCCATGTTTGAGAAGTCAAAGCCCTTTGGAATAGTTATTTATACAGCTGCTACTATCTTGATTTCCTTTCTGTTTTTTTCTACTCTCCGTTCTCGCCAGTCTTCTCCTCCCCCCTCTTCTCTGAGTAGAGCAGGCAGGCCTGTTGCCCTAGAGACTCCAGGCTCCACACAGACACATGTTGCCCTAGAGACTCCAGGCTCCACACAGACACCTGTTGCCCTAGAGACTCCAGGCTCCACACAGACACCTGTTGCCCTAGAGACTCCAGGCTCCACACAGACACCTGTTGCCCTAGAGACTCCAGGCTCCACACAGACACCTGTTGCCCTAGAGACTCCAGGCTCCACACAGACACATGCTGCCCTAGAGACTCCAGGCTCCACACAGACACATGCTGCCCTAGAGACTCCAGGCTCCACACAGACACATGCTGCCCTAGAGACTCCAGGCTCCACACAGACACATGCTGCCCTAGAGACTCCAGGCTCCACACAGACACCTGTTGCCCTAGAGACTCCAGGCTCCACACAGACACATGCTGCCCTAGAGACTCCAGGCTCCACACAGACACATGCTGCCCTAGAGACTCCAGGCTCCACACAGACACATGCTGCCCTAGAGACTCCAGGCTCCACACAGACACCTGCTGCCCTAGAGACTCCAGGCTCCACACAGACACATGCTGCCCTAGAGACTCCAGGCTCCACACAGACACATGTTGCCCTAGAGACTCCAGGCTCCACACAGACACATGTTGCCCTAGAGACTCCAGGCTCCACATAGACACATGTTGCCCTAGAGACTCCAGGCTCCACATAGACACATGCTGCTCTAGAGCCAGTACTGTTTTCCTTCAGACAAGCATTCAGTTGCACAATGTCACTCGTTTACATTCGCTTGTAGATGATCAAACTCACCAAAAATGACAATCGGTAGTTCTTACCTATATATGTATAACTTTATATGCTGGATTGCCTGTCTTTGCAATTCATTTATTTTCGTTTGCACTCATTAACATATTTAGCTAGCAGCCTCCATGGAAATTCGCTATTACTTGTGCTAATTTTGTTAGCATTCTGGTAATAGATGCCCAGTGTGCTTTTTCATGTTTTTTGGCACCTCCTTGTGTACTAAGATGGTAATACCGTATATCCCGGTATGAGAGAAGGACGGTATGGCGATATGAAAATCTGGATACCGCCCAACCCTAAACAAAATACACAGTATGGTTGATCTGGAGAATCTGAAAGGACGCATGTCTTTTTGAAGGTGCATTTGACTTTTCAAATGTAATTACCAATAGTCATTATAAATATCTTTATATCCAGAATATGCAGTATCTAGTTACATTTCACACATTTAGGCCTAACTCTTCTTATTTCATAGTGTTTCAGTTCAGATTGCCTTTTCATCTGTGATGTTGACTGAGGCATCAGAATAAAGCCTGAAGTGTGACTGCTAGTCTGTGAACTTTAAAATGTGAAGGAAAAACTGTAAAACAAACTCCAGTCTTAACCGCCCCGGATCTTCAAAACATATTTCCAAGGGCAAACATGATTCAAAGAGCCTTTGGCAGCCAACACCATTTAACACAAGTAGAAACAAGCCGTGGTTTTATGCATGAGAGCACACGTGGATGTGACATGCCCTTGTCTTCTCCACTGTTGCTATAAAGTATTAACACCTAGAGCGAGAGGAGGACAGGACGGGTTTAGACTGTCCAGTACAGTAGCGACACGGCGAGAAGCCCTCAGAGAAAGCGCGGGGGGAGATAAAGAGACTAGAAAGGGGGCAAGTTATGGTCAGTATTGATGACAGTTAATTATTAAAGAGAACAGAGCAGGCTTCAGAAACACCCAGCATGCTCTCTCTCAGAGCCACAGCACAGTGTTTCCCAGCACACATTCTCTCTAGGCAGCAGGATGTGACCTACCGGTGTGTCGACACCAGGTCTTCTACACAACTCAAGACTGTGTTAGCCCAAAGAGCTAAAACTCTGGGAAACACTGTGCTGTGGCTACTGTTATTTTTACTGTTATTTTACTGTTTTTATTTTTTACTTATCTATTGTTTACTTAACACTTATTTTTCTTAAAACTGCATTGTTGGTTAAGGGCTTGTAAGTAAGCGTTTCACTGTAAGGTCTACACCTGTTGTATTTGGCGCATGTGACAAATACAATTTGATTTGATTTGAACTCAGGTATTTGCTCTGGGAGCTATCATGCGTCTTGAGGTCTTAGGCATGGTTACTCATCACACAAGTGTATTGTAGTTCACTGAATAACAGAGATAGCTACTCAAACTGCACAGCCTTCAAGAATTGCTCATGAAAGCCGTATCTCAAAAATCCAGTGACAGAGCTGAACCAGCGAGGAAGACTGAGGCGATCCAAGATGTCCGCCCACTGCGCCAGAGCCAAACCTAAATGAGCCGTCAATCTGTTCTCATCACTGGAGCTCCCTGAAGACACATTACCATCTCCACTGATTACAACACACTGGTGCTCACCCTCAGAATAAACCCTCTCTGACATGTCCTGACATCTCTGAGATATTAGTTAGAGCTGATTTTCAACAGAGTCTCATTGTCTCATTTAGTGTGACGTGTTTTCTGTGCAATCGGGCTCTGGTAATGTTTAGGAGATGCCATTAATGTTTTGGAGAGAAAGACAACATCTCATGGCTCATGGAGATAATTCCCTAATAACACTTGATTTAACAACCAAAATCACAGTGCAGCACTAAAGCTGTGTGACCACAACAAACAATTTCCCCTAAAGATACTACGAGACTCTGAGAAATCCTGTTTAGTTACTAACATGTTGATATTGCAAACACATCTTTTGTCAGCTCTACAGGTCAGTCTGTGTTAGTATGCAGTCTTTGGTTGATGTCTTACTGATTGAGATGAGAGAGACTTAAGTCCTGTTGCCATAGTAATGTTATCTGCAAGTAATTCTCAGCTCATTAGTTCTCACACAAAGAGAAAAGGGGGAGGGGGGGGGGAGAGAGAGAGAGAGAAAGAAAGAAAGAGATATGTGGGAAGAGAAGAGTGAGAAGAAAGTGTCCTCTCTCCTCCTCCTTCTCTCCTCTCTGATCTCTCATAATTTCCCCATCCTTCTATTTCTCATACCGCAGTTCCCCCGTTCCCAGTTTAATCTCACATCAGTGAAACCCCTTAAAGTCCCGAGCACCTTTTAAATGAAAAAGGGAGAGAGGGAGATACGGAGAGAGGGAGAGATGGAGAGGAAGAGATGTAATATTTTCCCCTGACTCAGCTGTGGGTCTGATGGCAAAGTGGAGAGAAAGAGAGAAAGGGAGAAAGAGAGAACCACTGTGAGAAGGCAGGAGACAGCTGGTCTAGACATGAGATCACAAACCCCATAACCCAATGCCTTCAGGCCTAGGTCATTTTGGGGCAGGACACATGAGAAGTGAACCACAGCTATGGTGATATGGAGCAGAAACCCTAGGAATGTGCAGGGTCTATGGAAACTCTGAGGGGAGGAGAAGGAGGTGGAGGAGGAGGAGGAGGAGGTGGAGGAGGAGGAGAAGGAGGTGGAGGAGGAGGAGGAGGTGTTGGACTCCGAAGTAGCACACACACACACATTCAAACACACACACACCATCTCTCAGACTTTGCATTGCCCTGCTCCTTAAGGCCTTTGGGACAACTGCATCATGGAAATCATATTCACGCCCCGGCATCAATGCATCACACACACACACACGCACACACACACACACACAGCTTCAGAATCATATATTCACGCCCAGGCCTCTGTCCCAAAAATATGCAGCAGGCTGGCAGAGATGAACGAGTGTATGCCGCCAGTCGGGCCTTCCGTTCCTCCCTCCCTCTCTCCCTCCATCCCTCCCTCCCTCTTTCCATTCCTTAGCTCTCTCCATCCATCCCCTGCCCTGTCACCTAGGATACCCTCGTCCTCTATAGGCAGAGGACAGAAGCTACAGCCACAGCAAAACAAGTCATCATTCTCTCTATAGCTCTCCCTTCTCTGTCCCACTCCGCAGCCAGCCCTCCACCAGACGCCTGTTTTACCTCCACCTTGCATTTCTCCCTATGTGTTTTTCCCTGCTATCGCTCTCTCTCTCTCTCGCTCTCTCTCTCTCCTCCATACATCACAGTGATAGAGTGGACTGAGAGTGACCATCTCTGGCTGTAATAGCCACTGTAAATCACACTCACACACATACACACACATACTGAGACACACACACACACACACACACAGGCAATGCTGTGCTGGGTGGTGCTGCAGCACACGGTTAGGACCATCCATCACCCCAACTCCAGATACAGCTATAGCAGCCTGATATATCAAGATGTAAATTCCATTACTACTTCTACTCTTCTCCTGTCACATGGAGTTGGCTATACAGCTGGAGAGAGGGTGAAGAGGGAGAGGGAGAGGGAGAGGGAGAGGGAGAGGGAGAGGGAGAGGGAGAGGGAGAGGGAGAGGGTGTCACGCCCTGACTCTAGGGACTTGTATTTGTTGAGTCAGGGTGTGTATTTTCTGTGTTGGGTTTGTCTATGTTCGTTTCTAGATCGTTTAGATCTATGTTGGCCAGGGTGGTTCCCAATCAGAGGCAGCTGTAGCTCGTTGTCTCTGATTGGGGACCATACTTAGGTAGCCTGTTGGCACTAGTGGGGTGTGGGATCTTGTTCCGTAAAGGTATGTTGTGTGTATGCTACCTCGTCCGTAAACGATCGTGACAGAGGGAGAGGGAGAGGGAGAGGGAGAGGGAGAGGGAGAGGGAGAGGGAGAGGGAGAGGGAGAGGGAGAGGGAGAGGATAGCAAACAGAATGCTGCGACAGTGAGGCTGTTAATCCGTTGTTAATCCAGTGTTATTGCTTTCTCTCAGACTACCATGATCTGGCTCTGGTGGTGTCATACACCTGATGCCCTTCCTTTTAAAACACACACACACACACACACACATAAACACACATAGACTTACAGTGAGTGGATTTAACATTGGCTCTTCTTGCAAACTCAATAGGCTGTTCATTCCCTCTTTTGACTCAAACTCAGTGAACAATGGAGCAATGCACAAGGAGGAAGTGAATCCATTAGCAACAGCTCAGATGATGATAATGACCAATGAGAAACTCTTTAGATCCTGACGATCAATATCCTCTAGAGCCAGCTGAGAGCCATCCATCTGCTGCAGGGGAGTGTCTCTGAGTACAGACAGGAGAGGAGAGGAGAGGAGAGGAGAGGAGAGGAGAGGAGAGGAGAGGAGAGGAGAGGAGAGGAGAGGAGAGGAGAGGAGAGGAGAAAGAAGAGCTCGAGAGCAGGGACAGGTGTAAAGCAGCTAGGCAACTGTCAACTCAAGACCAATACTGCACCTCAACAAGTGGTTCCCTCTTCTCTGTCTCCTGTCCTCTCTGTTTTCAGACCAGTGCAGAATAGATGGAGTAAAGGAGAGGAGAAGAGAAAGGCTCTGTAGATTATTGAGGTGCAGGCAGTCCAGATGTTAGGTCTGGTGTATGGATCAGCAATAGCATGCATGCAGCACACACCCTGTCCCCAGAGCCAGGGAGGACTAGAGAGAGACCCAGAGACAGAGAGCAGGCCTTACTAGCCTTACTGTTGTAGCTGTAAAACCTGGCTATATGATGAAGAGGAATCAGACAACGACATAATACTGTCCCACCCCCCTTTTGTCTCATTCAAGGGTTGACCCATTGGGCGCCAGGAGGGACTCAGCTGAGCTGTAGACTGATTTACAACATGACTGGGACAATTACATTAGGGAAGAAGACACTGGCAAGCCCCTCCTGCTGGCCCAGAGATGACCCTTAAGACAGCAGATGGGAGGAGAAAGGGTCAGTTAGAGATGAACACTAACTGACAGACTGACAGACAGACAGACAGACAGACCAATAAAATGACTGTTCACAATGAGCCACCCAGAGAGGTCACAAAAGACCTGATTAGATCATCTGTGAAGAAGTCCGTTCATCATGGTAGGGTTAAATGTCTTGTTCCAGGTTTAGTGTTTAGTATTTATTAGGATTTCCATGACTCTTCCTGGGGTCTAAACAGGCTTTCAGTTCAGTCAGAGTCCATGTGTTGATGGTCTCAGTGCCAGTAGTGTCCGTATGGCAGAGGTCCCTCCAGGCCAGTTTATACAGGCACCACAGTGAAACCCTCTGTAGCGTGGCCTAACATAAGGACATAAACAGCAGGTGCCCCATCTCTCCATTCTCACCATCGCTCTATCTTTGTTTTAACAATATTTAACTATAACTATATATTTATAATTTTCAACAACACAAGATGTGTAATTCTCTACAGAGAAGGAGACATATTCAATGTAACAAACATTGGTTAGTGTGTGAGTGTGTGTCACAGACCTGCTCTAACCTGGCTGTGTCCATATGGACGTCAACAGCAGGCATCCCCTGCCCAAAGCAAAGCTCATAGGGAATTTCATGTAGTATAATATCTAAATACTGAGGGAGACAGAGAATACAGTGGATTTATTTAAGTACTAAAACACACATTTACATCCAGACACACACACTTTTTTTTTAAATGACAGCCCCACCACACCACATCAAGGAGAAAATACCAGTGTGAATGGGAGCATGAATATGACTCTACCTATCTGTGCTTCTTTAATATGGATCAGCCAGCCAGCCAGGCACATTTGTGCTAGGCAATTATGTTTAGTGTGAGCAGACATGTTGGTAGATGGCTGTGCTGCAGTCTAGTGGCATTCTGAAGGCAGGGAGGAAATGTTGTTGTGAGATAACCGGCCAGTCACAGAACAGCTCTGGGTCTCCCTTGACAACCCTCTATTCATTACACTGTCTGGGTAGAATGGATACTATACACTGGAAACACAATGGCTATTGTTGATACCCTGGCTGCTAAAACAAAGGTCTGCTAATCGTGTGTAGGTGTGATTGTGTATGTGTGTCTGTGCGTGTTTGTGTTTGTTTGTTGTGCAGTGAGGCCCATAGGTTGTGTTGTGATTAATCAACCCAACGGCGAGAGGGAGGGAGGGGTGAGGAGAGAAGGGGTGAGGAGGAGAGAGGGGGTGAGGAGAGGGGTGAGGCTGGTGCTCTGATGTGGTTAACACGGTGTAGTGGCGTGGCACCTACTGGCACCATCAGTGTCTCACCAGGCAAACCTATAAATCACTGCTAATGACATGGAGGTGGAAACAACAGCAAGCTACAGCCAGCTCAGCTAGGACACACAAGGTAGCTAGGAGCTAGGAGGCATAAAGTAGCTAGGAGCTAGGAGGCACAAGGTAGCTAGGAGCTAGGAGGCATAAAGTAGCTAGGCGCTAGGAGGCATAAGGTAGCTAGGAGCTAGGAGGCACATGGTAGCTAGGAGGCATAAGGTAGCTAGGAGCTAGGAGGCATAAAGTAGCTAGGCGCTAGGAGGCATAAGGTAGCTAGGCACTAGGAGGCACATGGTAGCTAGGAGGCATAAGGTAGCTAGGAGCTAGGAGGCATAAGGTAGCTAGGAGCTAGGAGGCATAAGGTAGCTAGGAGCTAGGAGGCACAAGGTAGCTAGGAGCTAGGAGGCATAAGGTAGCTAGGAGATAGGAGGCATAAGGTAGCTAGGAGCTAGGAGGCACAAGGTAACTAGGAGCTAGGAGGCATAAGGTAGCTAGGAGCTAGGAGGCATAAGGTAGCTAGGAGCTAGGAGGCACAAGGTAGCTAGGAGCTAGGAGGCATAAGGTAGCTAGGTGCTAGGTGACACAAGGTAGCTAGGAGCTAGGAGGCATAAGAAATATACCCCAGTAGATTTTAGAAGAGCATCTAATAGTTTACAGAGAGACAAAGGTCTGACAGCATCCTATTGTAACTGACCCAGCTATTCTTCAGAGGGTTAAACAAGGTGAATCTCTGCTCTCTCGTTGGAGGGAGGTCATAATCATTCTTTAACCATGTCATCATACCTTGCTGTAACCCAAGCCAAGGCTCCCTGCATACTGTAGGAGTTACCTCGTCTAGAGACCTCTCTCTCTCTCTCTCTCTCTCTCTCTCTCTCTCTCTCTCTCTCTCTCTCTC